>NW_027283361.1:0-68538 GCF_046629955.1 Centroberyx affinis | reverse complement strand
TCGATTAATCTGTCGATTATTTTCTCGATTAATCGATTAGTTGTTTGGTCTGTAAAATGTCAGAAAATGGTGAAAAATGTGGATCAGTGTTTCCCAAAGCCCAAGATGACGTCCTCAAATGTCTTGTTTTGTCCACAACCCAAAGATATTCAGTTTACTGTCATAGAGGAGGAAAGAAACCAGAAAATATTCACATTTAAGAAGCTGGAATCAGAGAATTTTGACTTAGTTTTCTTAAAAAATTACTCAAACCGATTAATTGATTATCAATATAGTTGCCGATTAATTTAATAGTTGACAACTAATCGATTAATCATTGCAGCTCTAAAGTACATTTACTCAAGTACTGTACTTAAGTACAATTTTGAGGTACTTGTACCTTACTTGAGTATTTCCATTTGATGCTACTTTGTACTTATACTCCACTACATTTTAGAGGGAAATATTGTACTTTTTACTCCATTACCATTTATTTCACAGCTATAGTTAGGAGTTACTTTTCAGATCAATATTTTTATATTTAAAACATTTGATCATCTTTATAAAATAACTATAAAATAGCATTGTTATAGATTAGATCAGTGGTTCTCAACCTTTTTCATATCAAGGACCCCTAATTTAGTCCACATTAGGGCCACGGACCCCCATTTGATGCGATTTTGTCCCTCGGACCCAAATCTGAGAATATTTTTTATTGTCAGATATGATTTTGTCCAGAATTCCATGACTACCTGTACTGTAGGTATAGAGATAACAGAGAAACTATGATCAAAATAATGAATAATGAAGTTTAACAATTCATCAATTTGCTGGGGACCCCCTGGAATGCCCTCAAGGACCCCTGGTGGTCCCCGGACCCCACACTGAGAACCACTGGATTAGACTACCCAAAAGAATAGCTAAATTGTTAAGATTAGCTTCACGTTGACAACTTTAAAATGCTGCTTACATGTGCATGTATGTCAATAAATCAGTATTAATATTCCAATAATTTATGAAAAATATAACTCTCTAAATGGGGACAGTTTGCATAATGAGTACGTTTACTTTGATACTCTAAGTACATTTTGCCGCCAATACTTATGTACTTTTACTTAGTACTTAAGTTACTTAAGATTTTGAATGCAGGACTTTTACTTGTAATGGAGTATCTTTACATTGTTGTATTGCTACTTTCACTTAAGTAAAAGATCTCAGTACTTCTTCCACCACTGATTGCATGGGAAAGATCAGACAGAAGAATGTCCTCCTCCATAGAAAAGTAACTGCGCAATTTGTCTTCCCCTTTGGTAAAATTTCCCGCAAAGTAACTGTACTTCTACTTGAGACGGATGTTCTTGTCTTTTCACCACTGGTTTCTGCTAAGGATGTTTCCATATGAAGCTTTAACGAAGGTTGAGTCGGAAAGAGTTGCTTCTCTCACACACTTTTCTCAAGGTTCATATTTTTTACCTCCACCAAGAAGGTTATGTTTTGTGCCCCTGTTAGTTTGTTAGCTTGTCTGTCAGCAGGATATCTCCAAAACACAGGGATTTCCATGAGATTTGGTGAACCGATCGGTCTTAGGTCAAGGAGCAATTAATTTGATTTTGGTGGTGAACCAGATCTGAGATTTCCACCATCAAACAATTATCGATTTTTATCCATAACTACGAAACCAACGGAGATAGAGACCTGATTTCAAGTCCTATGGGTATGTTTACAGGGTCAAGAAATCAATTGAACTTTTCAACAGCAAATTGGAGAATTGTTAAGCGTTGGCGGAGGTCTGTGCTCTCCAAGCACCTTCTAATTCTATTAATGTTTAATGCATCAGCCATCATCTCAGTTGTGTGTACGCTCGTTGCCCATCCACCTCAACCCCACTACTGTATTTGAATAATTCCATTTTCATGTCTACTACTACTAAAGTTTACATGGATTCATTCAGATTTAGTCTCCCTTGTTTAATATCTTGCACTCGCTTCATCTTAACGCTTGTAAACTCTTCTGTTCTAAACCATTTTCATCAATCCATAGTCTTGAGACTTGCTCCCCTATTGACTTTACATACAGCTTGAGTAAACAGTGGTCCATGTCATCATTATATGTCTTAACCAGCCATTTCTTAAGTTATATGCTAAGAAAATGGATCTATCTAGAGGCATGTTGAGTCTCAGAAAGCATCTACTATCTACTGTGTTGCATCTGTTTCTATTTGTTTCAGTGTTATTATTATATGCAAATGGACCTGAACTGGCTATAGGTTGGATCACTACTGTTTTATAGCAATCAATGATAGCGTAGCAAAACCTACTTTTTTCTTGTATGAAAATTTCACCAATCATTACTTTAACGCTGTGAGATTTTTCAGGAAATCTGCATCTTATTAGCAGATGCAGATTTAGCTTATTAGCTTATTTGCATTGTTTAATATTTCCATGGAGACAAAGCAAAAATCACCACAAACCTATTGGAAGTCCAATCTAAAAATTTCACATGACAGGAGCATTCAGGACCAATGCTCCCTCTAAACTGATAGGTTGGACTTATATCTAATAATTTATCGCATTAATCAAATAATAATATCTTGTCAGTCATCCGCTTTGCTCCACTTTGTCCCCACATATTTAGTGAGAATAAGTGGGTTTGGAAGTTTTGCTCGCCATTGATACTGGATGCAAGGACTTGGCCATAATTTAGGGTTTCGTGAATACGCTCATGACTCTTAACCGCGTGATCGGCTTCAGAAAACCGTGGCAAATGAGACAGAGAAGCCGGAGCTGCTGTCTGGGTGTCTTTGCCGCGCTGGACCGGGCTAAGCGGGAGCCAGGAGGGTATTTGGCCCTTTTGAGTGGGAGCTTTGGGACTTGATCCACAGAGGAAGAGCTGGATTGTCGGGATCATCCACCCTCAGGCTGGGTGAAGATCCCTGCTGAGCCCTTCCGAAACTCTTGCCTCGGCGCACACACATACACACACACTCACACAGACTGAGAGACGGATGTAGACAAAGCACATTATGTAGACTCGAAAAGAAAACTGTATCATATATTGGAATGAAACAATGCTGTAAAAGAAACCCCATATGATCAAACCCCAAATGAAGAAAAACCTTTATGTACGGGCTAATATTTGACCAAGCAGCAGTCAATAATGGCTGTTTTGAGTTTTGGAACTGAAATATCTCCGCTTTTTAAGTGTCCGTGACTTCCTAGACCCCCTATTCTGTACAAACAAGTGTTACTAGATTTTCAAAACCGCACCAGAAAATTGAAATAGAAATTATCGTTATAGTGTCCTTCAGCATCCTCTGCAATTGACAGGTTGTTGGCCGCCTCTTAGAGCCTGAAAATCCACTTGACTTCCCAGTGTTAAAGACCAATATTTTCTTCTTTCATTATTTTTTTTTGTAGTATTTTGTGCCGATATGCAGGATCTCCAAATTTGACTATTTTCATGCCAAAAAATCCCAAAAAAGTTTCCTCCAGAATTGTACTCTTGTCAGGGTGGAAAAGCCTCAGAAAACTGCATTTAGACCATCATGGGACACTAAAACTCTCCACTGAAACCTAGCCTAATGAAATTCTTTTAGGTTGGGTCAGCAGCTCCTTAAGGCAGGGTTGACCCATCTCACCTGTTCAATGGGAGGGAAAACCTCTGATGCACACAGACAAAAAGGAAAAAAGGCGCCCACACAGATGGAAAACCAGCAAGAAAACATGCAAATCGGAGAGTGCAAATCACTAACACACACAGTCGAATAGAGTTGGGTCGGAGAGAGAGGAGTGGACAATACTGGGAGAGACTGGGAGAAACTGGGAACACCACAGAAATGCGATGTGTCCAGGAATTACATACAAATACATTAGTTTAGATTTGTTTCCCTACTCCCGCCAACCTATCAGCTGTGTCAACTTTCTGAATTGCCAGGAGGGATGAAGTGTGAATCTCGCTTATCTGCCGCACTCACGCCTGTGTGTGTGTGTGTGTGTGTGTGTGTGTGTGCGCGCTTCCTATTCCGTAAAATGGCCTCGTCGGCTGCAGGGCCCCCCCCCCCCCCGCTATAATAACATACATCAAACCTGACACGGAATCCATGCAAACAAATCACCGCCGCGTGCATCGGGGGGATAACCTCCGCCTGTTTACACACACACACACACACACACACACACAGGGCGTGGGGGACAGCGCTATCTCATTCGGAGCGGGGGGGCCAATAGATCATGGGGGTGGGTGGGGGTGGGGGGGTGGGGGGGGTGCCACTAACCCCCGGTAACCTCCATCTTTATTATCAACAGCATCATGGGAGCGCCGCGGGGGGAAAGGACGCCGAAATACTGATAGAGGGAACACACACACACACACACAGCCTAGCAAACAGCCAAACAGATAACAACAATGTGGACATATGCATGCACACACACACACACACACACACACACACACTCCCAGAGACCTTATAAAGGCATCCTAGACTGTACTTAATCATTCGGAGGCTATTTCTATTCCCGCCGGTGTCCAGGGCGGCATTCTCCCGTTAAACAGGATAGATGTTCCAGTCATAAATCAATAGCCAAATATCAGCTTTGTGGGCAGGAAGGGCAGGGAGACACACACACACACACACACACACACACACACACACACCCCTCGAGATGTTCCTCACCTTGCACTGCCTACTGTAGCTTTTATTAGGAGGGAGATGAAGTTATTCTGGCGGTTTACTCTCACTCGATGTAAAAAAATGCGGAATATGTGCATTAAAACACCGGCAGCTGTATTCACACATCTTTTATTGACGAGGGTTTAGGCGGGAACAAATAAAAAGGTGTTTTAACGGGGGGGGCAAACGTTCACGCTCGCCTACGGGAGCGTGCGGGAACTTTTTTTTTTATCTCGGGCGTCTCAAAAGCCGTAGAAAATCTTTCGCGCTTTTTCTTCGATTTTGACCCGGCATGGAGATCAGAGACGTTCTCAGATACGCCGCTCAGTGCCTCAGTCCGTAAAAAAAGGATAGGCGGGAGTGGCGGGAAGCATGTCAGTCGGAGGTGTGAACGAGTGAACTTCGCTCGAGTCCCGAGGCAGTCTCAAGTCCTGAGGCACAAGTCTCAAGTCAAGTCCCAAGTCTAAATGTAGATTACCAAGTCAAGTCCATGTCATTAATGTCAAGTCTCAAGTCAAAATGTAGAACAGCAAGTCAAGTCAGAACAAATCAAGAGTCCAGTATCAATTTAATATCTTAAAGAAAACTAAATATCTAGGACTTTTCAATGCAATACGGTTTTAATAGGATAACATTTTGGTAAGAGCATCATGAGTTTGATTTCTATAATCAGTTTCAACTTCAATAAATTCAATCATTCCATACAAATTCAGAAAACAGAATTTAAATTCAGTCGTCTGCTGGAACAAATCTCATCACTTTCAATCTAAGTCATTTACACAAACACAAGATCTCAAGTCAAGACTTTAGAAACCTTTTCAAGTCATCAAAGCACAAGTCAGAGTCAAGTCACCAGAACCCAAGTTAAGTCCCAAGTCACCAGAACCTAATTCAAGTCTCAAGTCACCAGAACCCAAGTCAAGTCAAGTCCCAAGTCACCAGAACCCAAGTCAAGTCAAGTCTCAAGTCACCAGAACCCAAGTCAAGTCTCAAGTCACCAGAACCCAAGTCAGGTCAAATCCTAAGTCACCAGAACCCAAGTCAAGTCAAGTCTCAAGTCACCAGAACCCAAGTCAGGTCAAATCCTAAGTCACCAGAACCCAAGTCAAGTCAAGTCTCAAGTCACCAGAACCCAAGTCAGGTCAAATCCTAAGTCACCAGAACCCAAGTCAAGTCAAGTCTCAAGTCACCAGAACCCAAGTCAGGTCAAATCCTAAGTCACCAGAACCCAAGTCAAGTCTAGTCTCAAGTCTTCTCTTCATGCATCAAGTCAAGTCTCAAGCAATTCAAACTGTGACTCGAGTCCAAGTCATGTGACTTGAGTCCCCACCTCTGATGTCAATAAATACAGGCAATAACACTGTTGACACCCACTTGATTTGAATATGATTTGACTAAAACAAATGGTTTCTATGAGCCACAAACACCTGATGTAAAACGGACTGACGCTGATGAAATCTGAGTGCCGAAAACATTTTGTTCATCACAAAATAAATATTATGGGGTGTCCTGGTGGCTCAGCTGGCTGAAACACATACTATGTACCTATGATGTCTTGGGTTCAAATCCAGTTTGGTACCCATAATCCCCCTCTTTTCCACCCATCTTTACTCTCTCTCTATCATGAAAGTATCCTATAAAGCAGAAATGGCAAAAAAAAAGTCCTACTAAAATAAATATTGCTTAATAAATAATATCCTCTCTGTAGAGTGCGACCCCATTCTTATGAATAGAGAATGTAAGGCAGGCAGCCAGACTGCTGATGTAAGGAGTGAATGAAAAGGACAGATACCTGCCTCCCTTCTCTGCCCTGAATCCAAATCACAGCATGTACAGTATCTTCCCTCTGACCACCATCTCTGCCAGTCTTTCTCTCTCTCTCTCTCTCTCTCTCTCTCTCTCCCTCTCTCTTCTGTTGATAAAGCACTCACAGATATTAAAGGAAAAATCCCCCCTCGGATCCTCTTACACTGTTATATACCATAAATCTGTGATGTTCATTGCATTCCAGAAGTTATTTGGTAACACTTAGCAATAAGGGTCACAAAGTTAAGGGTTAGTTAATGCTTAATCAACAGTTAACTAATGTGTAACTTACTAATGGTGTTCATGTTAACTAAGGTATTAATTTATTGTATAAATGAATACCTTAGTTAACATGAACACCACTAGTAAATGATTACCAGACACATTAGTTAACTGTTAATTAAGGGTTAGTTAATGCTTATTAAGCATTAACTAACTCTTAACTTAGTGACCCTTATTGTAAAGTGTTACCAGTCATTTTGTGATGAAGTGCTGTAATTTACTTTTTTGTCGCGCCCACTTTCCCTCAACCTGCCTTGTGTACTTCTACTCCAGTTACCGATTTCCTACATTTCCCAGAATGCCTTTGGACAACCCCTAGAGAATTGACACCTAGAGGTGGAGAGAGGTACATCAATGCAAGATATATCACCAGCAGCAGTTTTTTTGCAACAGTAATGGTGCATTCCATTGGAAGTCGGAAGTCGATAGTTCCGAGTTGGAATTACCGACTTCCGATCTAAATGCGTTCCAGTGCTTGGGAAAACATGGAGGCAGCACCCTTCCGCTTAACGTTTACGTTAGCTGTCTCTGAATTCAACTGAAGTCAACTGAATTATGTTACAAATGGAAAGTATAACGTCGTTACGACACGTTTTGGAATGAATCTTGCCCGAATTTCCGACTGGGAATTCCGACTTGAACGACCGTTCTGTTGCACTTATAATAATAACTTTATTTATATAGCACTTTTCAAAACAAAGTTACAAAGTGCTTTCCGTAAAATAAAATAAAAGATAGGAAGAGTAACAGTTACAATAAGAACCCGACAAGGGAAACCAAGCAACAAGTAACGAATAAAAGAGGCAAATAAGATTAAGCAATAAAACCATAAAACAATAAAACCATAAAACAGAGAAAAAACATAGGTAAAAGGGGTGCGGATAAGAAATAAATTCAATTAAACTATAAGTTTTATATAACTTTTCCGTGTTGGAAGTCGTTTTTCTCCGAGTTCCAAGTACAATGGAATGCAGCATAAACATGTCACCCCCCCACCGATGATGCAATTCCCCTCTCGGCCAATCAGCAACAAATATACCAACTTGCCTCGACCTGTAATTATAGCGCCCCTCTTGGGCCAATCAGCATCATTTTCAACGTGAAGGAACCTAGTGGTGAGATGCATCATCATCTCTTAACTTTTTGTCACAATCAGATCTGATTTGATCAGAAATTGGGGCAACAATCACGCACAAAAATATTTTTTGAGCAGTATTTTTGCCTGGCTGGTCAATATTCACCTTTGTTACTAGTGTGGAAATTGTGACATAATGTACAAATTTTGTTGCAATATCAACTGTATGGCTAATGCAATGTTCTTAATTATACAGTACAACATCCAGATCCATCCATCCAGATCCTGCAAATACATCTTTTCTTTATCTGATTCTATAACTTTGGGAAAAACTCAGATGGGGAGACATGTAGGGAAGTGTAAAAAGGAAAAGCCTTTCTCTCTCTTTCTATCTATCTCCATCTCGTTCTCTCGTCTATTAGTCACCGTACTCCCTCTTCCGTCCCTCGTATCCCTTCTTCTTCTCCTCCGCATCAAACACTATGGCAACAGTGAGTCCCTTTGTGGGACTCCGGCAGCCAATGGAAAGGCTGGTCAGAGGGTCTTCTTAGAAAAAAAGTGGCACTTTTTTGCCAGGCAACAAGCGGCTACAGTAGCAGTCTGTATCAGATTGAAAGCACCTGAAAGCAGTGTGTCTAATGGTTAAGTGGCCAAACGCTCAGCGGTCATGTGACACGGTGTGAGTGCTGAACAGAAACACAGAGGATCGTTCAGATTGTGTAAATTGGTGTGAAATGTTGTCACAGTTGTGTTTTCCATAGCTTTTGACTTTTGACATTAAGTCACAATGGGACAGTCCTTAAAATTGGAGTTATGTGACATTATCAATATATATCATTCACTATGAGAAATGAACAGTGGTGGAAAGTAACTAAGTAGATTTACTCAAGTACTGTACTTAAGTACAATTTTGAGATACTTTACTTGAGTATTTCCATTTGATGCTACTTTATATACTTCACTACATTTCAGAGGGAAATAATGTACTTTCTACTCCACTACATTTATTTGACAGCTTTAGTTACTTTTCAGATGGAGATTTGACACAATGGATAATATAACAAGCTTTTAAAATACAACACATTGTTAAAGATGAAACCAGTGGTTTCCAACCTTTTCGGCTTTTGACGTCTTACAAAAAGCAGTGTGTAGTCAGGTCACATTTCAGATGTCTATGAGTTGTTAACAGCTCCACCAAATAGTGATTTTTCCCTCTAAACCTCACATGGTTTCATTTCAATAAATGTTCAAATGATCCAATATTTCAGCAAAAATCAAAGATTAGAGAAAAAGTCCAACAACTGAAAACAGATTTATGTATCAGAACTTTGTTTTTTCTTCTTTCCTCTCCCATTAATCATCTCACGACCCCTCAGATTTATCTGGTGACCCTTTGGAGGGGCCCGACCCCTAGGATGGGAACCACTGGACTAAACTAGCTAACTGTATATAAAGTAGTTCAAACTAGCTCCACCTCCAGCAGCTACAACAGTAACATGCTGCTTACACACTGATGCTTCAGTATTAATAATCTAATGATGTCATATATAATAAAATATCAGTCAGAGGGACCAAAGCACTACTTTTACTTTAATACTTTAACTACATTTTGCTGCTAATACTTATGTACTTTTACTTAAGTAGGATTTTTCATGCAGGACTTTGACTTGTAATGGAGTATTTTTACATTGCTGTATTGGTACTTTTACTTAAGTAAAGGATCAGAGTACTTCCTCCAACACTGGAAATGAAATATTTTTCTATCAAGAGAAAAAAACAAAAAAGCATATTGACCGATTATTGATTAGTGCATTATTGCTATGTAGATATTTGTGTAACTTTCTCTTTCTCTTTCTATGTGTGTGTGTGTGTGTGTGTGTTTTCATGCAACAATAATTAAGCCAGCCCCCCCCGGACCTGGGCTGTGGTCAGTTTGAATTAGCAGCTTTGTCCTATCAGGCCTGCTGTGTGTCCCCATACCTCATTCACTTTTATGTGGAGTATTGCTCACTAGACCTGAGTCACACACACACACACACACACACACAACGCTGTGTCAGTCAGTCCGTCAGTGTGTGTGTGTGTGTGTGTGTCAGGCTTCTATAACAGCAACACCCCTCAGGCCTTTTTGCCTGAGTCAGCCTCGTATCCCACATGCGTCCGCACATTCAAATGCAGAAACAAAACGACTTAAAAGTTACTCATAACATGCATTCATATCATCCATTTCTCTCCATAAATAGGTATGCTCACACAAACACACACACACACACACACACACACACACACACACACACACCCTCTTGTCACATCCATTTGGGCCATGAGTAACCCTGTGGGTAGAGCCTACTTACCTGGGGGGGGTCTGCTGCTTTTTTTTAATGGGGACGACCCTGGAACCTCAAGGTCCACTTCCCTACCACACACACACACACACACACACACACACACACACACACACACTCACTCAAGGAAACATGCCCCATTAGTCACACTTTGCCAGCAGAATCCCCCCCCCCTTCCTCTGTTGGTGAGTTGAGTCACATCCCCTTCCCCACTAGAAACCTCACACACACACACACACACACACACACACACACGCAAACAAGAATTCTTTACCATTTTGACCTTTTGACCTATAAAGTAACTTCCTGTCAAAGGTGACCTTTGGCCCCGCCCTCAGGCACTCGTAGCCAATGAAAATCTTGCTTGTTTTCATCATGTTAGCCACTTCATCCCTCTAGCACTTCCTGGTCCCCCCCCCACCCCCACCCCACCACACACAAACACACACACACACATACATCATCCCCCCTTCCTCGAGGCCTCGTTGGATGTGTGTACACACATTCTCTCACACACACACACACACACACACACAACAACAGCCTCTGTTTTACTATGATTTAATGGAGAGCTTGTTGGTACTCATCATATCCTAACCTTAAGTGAGTCCGGATTGGATCTTGTATGTTTTATCATTATAATGAAGAGCAAATTAAGCAAAAAAAGTTGCCAGAAATGTACTTGGATGCCTGATCTAAGAAGAAAAATCACCATTCAGGACCAGTGTTCCCTCTAAACTGATTTGGTGACCCGAGATCTAATAATATATCACACTGACCAAATCATATCTTGTCCAGTCATCAGTCAGAAATATAAATATGGATATCAGCAGGTTCATAAGTTTTGGTGGCAAATGAAGGGACTTTGTCGGAGTCGAGGGTTTGGTGAACTCACACTGCTGGGTTTGGGATTCAACTTTAAATCAGCTTATGATCTGTAGAAGAGAGACAATTTAGCATGAATGAAACCTGGAACTGATGTATGTGGAAAAATGCAATTCATATTTACAGGCATGCCTGTTTATCAGAAAGAATATTTACAGTCTCAAACAACCAAAAAACAACAGTTTATACATTCAAACCATATTGAGATGATTATTCGGTTTGAAAACATGCCCTATCTATTAGTAGGAACTCATCATGATCTATAATAATGTATAACAGTTCCAAAATAGCAAACACACAGTTATGCAAATATGAAAACCTTGTATCTCCAAAAGCTTTTCAGGAGCTAAGAGAAGAGAGAGAGAGAGAGGGAGAGAGCCTTGTTTTTAGCTGGACCACCAGGGTTTTTTTTAGGTTTTGAATGGGTTTTGAAAGGACTTTTTTCATTGATATGACTACTATCAACAGACATGCTGCACTTCAGTGTGTGATGTTAGGTACAATGCGTCTTTATCAGCAGAAAGACAAGACAAGAACTGACTTCAAGCAAGCAAGACTGATCAAAAAGCGGAGGTGTGGCGTTAGAGAGAGAGAGAGATAGAAGGAGAGGAATAAGGAGAAAGACACGACTGATATACGAAGATCTCTTTCAATCAATCTCCCTCCCTCTCTCTCCCTCTCTCTCTCTCTCTCTCCGTCAAATATTTAGTAGCCTAACCTTGATTTGCCGGAAGCATGATGATCATTTCTGTCAGTTTAAAAAGCTGCACAATTTAATCCATAATACAATATATGGGCCTAATACGTTTTTTTTTACTTCATTGTTAATTGAATGATATATGGTTTTTATGCATAAATGCATACATTTCTCTCATTTAAATAGGAATTCACTTAATTTCTGGGCTCTTTAAAATGACATGGCAATAAAAAAAAAATCTGTCTTGTTTAAACCATTTTAATAACTTTCAATGATCTGCTTTTTGTTAAAGTTTTTCTTCATTGTAAATAGATTTCCATTTTTCTATTTGATATTGTTTAACTGTGTTTGTACTGGCGTTTCTGATGGATTATTTTAGTGTTTGGATACCATTCTGTGCCTGAAACTTTCAATAAAAACAGGAAAGGGCTAGGAGTGTTGTGCTGCACTGTAGCGCTCCCATGTGTCTACTGGGGGAACTGCGCTTCAATATAATGTGTTTTGACAGAGTGGAGAGAGATGGTGTGTGTGTATGTGTGTGTGTGTGTGTGTGTGAGTGTGTGTGTGCGTGTTGGACGCTACATCGAAAGGTCAGGCAGTCCCAGGGACGGAGATGTATACTGAGCAAGAAGAGGAGAAAACAATACAGAGAGCCAAGAAAATGAATAAAGAAAGAGAGATGGGAGGAGAGGAGAGAGAGAGGAAATGAAGAAAAGAGACAAAAGGAGAGGAGATGGTAGGAGGGGGGAGAGGAGAGTTATGATTTATTTGACGACTAAAGCACATTAAGAAGAAGTAAAATCATTGAGGATGTCACTGCGAGAGAGTTATTTCCACCGTGTTCCTCATAATGTATGAGGAGAGGAGGAAGGAGGAGAGGAAGGGAGGGAGGTAAGAGAGGAGAGGACAAGAGGAAAGAGGAGAGGAGAGTGGAAAAACAAGGGTATGTGAATGAATGAATCCAATGGAGAAAAAAAACACAATTAACTCAGAGTGTCATGAAGCGTGTAAATCATGTCTGTCAGTCAGGTTGACAGCGAAAGGCCAATGGGTTGTGGGGGTCTAAGAGGAGGCTAACAATCCGTAAATTGAAGGGGAGTAAATATAATTAGGATTACTAATTATGCGATTCTGAAAATGCAAACCACCGGCTTGCGCAGCAGGTGGAAGGACATTTTGAAAGGTATTTCAGTGCTAAAATTTGGCCTTTCTGCTGTTAAAATAAATGTCACTACTCAGATTCCATTCGTTGTTATAGCTCATTTTGCTGCTATACTTTCACACTTCGGGATTTCTTTGAGACGGTACGGAAGTCTGTCAGCGTCTCTTGGTTGCAAATCGTAGATATTGGTTTTGCCTTGTTAAAACCATGGCTTGGCACTTGGATATTCAGTAAGTTCAGTAAGTATCGGTAAATATAAGTATCCAATAAGTCAGTATGAGCCTTCAAAAACCCATATCAGTCAATCCTTGACTGTACATAATCGCAGCTATTCTTCATTTGGGGTTTATTACCGTGGTCAGATAAACCTGACCAGAAGCTCTGTAGGACCTGATAGGGTGGTCTTCATAATGGAGTTAGGTCTGATGAAGATCTGTAGGATTTTACAAGAGAGTTAGGTCTGATGAAAATCTGTAGGACTTTATAATGGAGTTAGGTCTGATGAAGATCTGTACTTTATAATGGAGTTAGGTCTGATGAAGATCTGTACTTTATAACAGTTAGGACTGATGAAGATCTGTAGGACTTTATAATGGAGTGAGGTCTGATGAAGATCTGTAGGACTTTATAACGGAGTTAGGTCTGATGAAGATCTGTAGGACTTTATAATGGAGTTAGAGTGTGAAACCAGGAAGTGCTCAGCCACAACGAAGCCTGACAACAGCCTAAGTCCAAATCTAACCCAGAAACAAAGATTCGAAACATTTACTGACCGACTGCTATCTCCTATGTCCTAGAGCCGAGCTTGTTCTGATGAAGCTCTGTAGGACCTGGTAGGTTGGTCTTTATAACAGAGTTAGGTCTGATGAAGCTCTGTAGTCCACCCAACCTGGTAGGTTGGGTGGACAAACCCTCAGAACCAGCTGAAGGAGGGAACTCTTCTCTGGCTTCACCTCTTGGCAGGTTAGGGCTTTGCGAAGGTATGTGTGGGTGTCTGGTTTTAGGTGATTGTGAAATGTAACTGTTCTTTATTTCATGTGAAATAAGAAGGAACATTGGCCAACCTACACTCTGTATGCATTGGCTGTTGTGTCTTTGGATGCTTCCTCAGAATGCTATTCCAGCTCTTACTGTATCACCCTCTCTTTCTTTCCCTCTCCCTCTCTCTCTCTCTCTCTAGGCCTGTAGCCAGGACTCTGGCAGTGTGTTCACTCTCATGTGTGTGAGAGCCTTAGCCTTTGGTACTAAGCCAACTTCTAGCATTTGCTCCTTATGTGTGTCTGTTCGTGTGTGTGTGTGTGTGTGTGTGCGTGTTATCTCTAAGCTACCAGCATGAATGTTCCTTGTGCTGATTCAGTGTGGTAATAGAGCCATTTGATGACATGCACACAAACACACGCACGCACACACACGCACACACAATGCAAACACACAGGGATAACAATTTCATATTATCAAATGTTTTGGTAGATTGATATTTTCTTCATAATGCACCTGGAATTTAAATTCTCTGGTGAGTTAATTATCTCATTCGACTTGCTTAGAGGAAGAAAATAAAGGTCACACCACTTGATACTAAATCACAAAAGAACATCAAGATCCTTTTTCTTCAGTTTAGTTATTTATCTATTTAAAAGCCACACTGTTATGGTACAAAAATAGAGCTTCTAATAGCCTTTTCTGCTGAGTTTAATGAGGAACTCTGATACGCCGATGTGTGCGGTGGGGTAAGCGTTACGTTGAGTCGGCATATGTCCTTACTGAGCCTGAACTGACTAAGGCTGCTTGTCCACTGGGAGCCTCTCTTTACAGCCCTGACTTCTTCTTCTTCTTGTTATTTTCAGTGGAAAGGATGTAGTGTTTTGCGGTCCCCACAGAACTCAGTTTAGCATGTTTTTACCGCCCAGAGTGCCAGGCGCTCGAAGTTAAAAACGTATTTCAACTTTTAGCAAAAGAGAGGACATAGCGGACATAGGGGGCGAAGATGCAGAACTCCCCATTTTTTGATGGGAGTTGAGTCACTGGAATTTACATTTACTGGACCTGTCTCTCAAATACAAAAGCATGCTTCATTTAGGATTAGGCTGATATGAGTTTTGAAAAGTTGATACCAATACCTATATTTTTGGATTAAGGCTCCCCATAGTCTATGTAAAAAATTTAGTATCTTTAAATTTGGCCATTTTCATGCCAAAAACATTTTATTCTTGGCAGGCAGGAAAAGCCTGCACAGCAGCACCAAAATCCTCCGTTGAAACCCAGGAGAATAATAATAATAAGAAGCACGTATATTTTGGTCCAGTAGACAGTTGCATTTTTCAAAAAAACATAAACTGCCTGTTTATGTGTCTGAAAAGAGAAGCAGCATACAATATAGACTTAAAAGGAGGGGAGTCCAGACATCATATAAAGTAAACCCCACATTAATGCCAATGTTAAAATTAATGTTAACGTCTCTTCCGTAACTTTGTAACTTTTCCCATAGCCTGTTAATAAATCCAGCATCTTTGTTTTGTCCTCTATCCTATATTTTGTAATTTTTTGAGAAACAGTGCATGACCACTGAAATCTGCCTTAAACCACTGTTAACTAGCTATGATGTATTTCCTGTTGAAACAGGATGTTGGGGCAGGATCATTCAAAAGCAATGAGATATCAGCTAGCGGTTTTATTTGATGGGAAGGGCAGAGGGGCGGGATTGTTAAAAAATCTGTGATGGCTTTATTGGTTGGAATTTTTATGTACGCCTCCCAGTACACAATAAAGGCAGCACTAAAGATTTTTCACTCTCAAGGAGGTACAAGTATTTTGATATAAAAATACAATATATATCATTTCTTTTTTGGACTTTTTTTTTGGCATAAATTATCAAATAGGTGTATGGTATGATAGAGTGAGCTAAAAAGGCAAAAAGGTCATTTTTCATTTCAGTGTGACTTTACAATTAGCTACACCAAGGACATAAAACTTCTATAATATATCAAAAAGCAAGCCATTTTTATCCTCCGCGGATACAGAAAAGGTCATCCATGCTGTTATTTCATCTCGTTTGGACTACTGCAACTCCCTCTATTCCTGCCTCAGTCAAAAGTCATGAATGAGTCTCTCATGAATCCGGCTTGTACAGAATGCAGCTGCTGGAATTTTAACCAGAGACCATGCTTTTGCTGTTAGGGCCGCCGGGCTGTGGAATGCCCTGCCTGAACTTAGGTTTGCTAAATCAGCATCATCTTTTTTAAATCACTTCTTTAAACACACTTGCTTTCATAATGCTTTTTTTATTACTTAACCTGTGGGGTTTTTTATGTTTTCATTTAGTTTTTTTGTAATCTCATTTTTAATTGTGTCTTCCAACTATTCTCTCCTTTTATTCTTTTGCTGTTCCTTGTTTTAATGCTCTGTAAAGCGCTCTGTAAACTTTGCCCTAAGATAAGTGCTATATAAATAAAATGTATTATTATTATTGCGCTAACGTTAGGATCATTTTGTATTTTGGATGTTGTAAGTAGAGCAGGGTCTCATAAAATTTAATTACAAATTTGGGGTCTCAACTTCTTTAGGATATTGTTCCAATTTATAATAGTAGGTTGCTTAAATTGGTTTAGATAATATACCTAGATTTGCAGGTATACAAATCTTATCAATCTAAAGGTTGAAGGTTTGTGAATTCTTAAATAGCAGAGGATGGCTTCAATGAACAAATGAAAGACAATAAGCAGACTACTATGTATCAATGAATTAGATTTATTGTACTAATGATATATCAAACAATAACAATCGATACAATTCAAGTGTGAATTTCAAATACACAGTAACTATTATAACACTAATTCGAAGAATAACAATTCTTCAGAGTTCGTCGACGGGTTGCCTCACGTTCCGCAGGTTACAGCTGGATTAGTTGATACAGTTGTATCGCCGTTTATACGCCTTCGGGTTCGCAAATAGTTTTCAGGCGTTGTAGACTGGATTGGAGCACAAATAAACCTTGATCAGAGGCCTAGTACTCGTGGTCTATTGTCCTGGAATTTCTGCAGAAAACGTCTCCTTGGTGATCACAGCTGGGCCGCGGTCTAAAGAGACAGAACTGTAAACAGCTGTTTATAGGCTAGCGCAGGTGACGTCACACCTTTGAACTCACCGCCCAGCCCATTGTAGTACAGATGTTTCAGGTGGGGGTTGTGAGGCTTTGTTTGAATGAGGTGAGGTCCTTATTTTCACTGCAATCGGCAGGTAAAAGATACGATTTGGATGTCTAACACAACGCAGATTCTACTCCACTACACAAGCTAACTAGCAAGCTGTGTTTTTATGGGCACTGCTGGTCCTTTGCTGCAGGTCTTTAAGGTGATACTTGGGCACTTACTGGTTCAGTAAGTACCCAAAATATATACTGAGCTGGTCACCAACTAAACCAGCATTTATATATGGTCAGAGCATGACCAGCATAAGCTGGACACCAGCTTAACCATTTTGGCTGGTCTAGGATGTTTTTTTCAGCAAGGTGGAGATCAAATGAGGCTGCTTGAATTATTTGAGCCATAACAGGAAAAATTCATAAAACTTTAGTTAAACAGGTTCAGAGCTCTTGCCTGGCTAGTAAATGTGCTCTGAATGAAAATCATACCTCATCAGACTGTTATTTGCAAAAAGTAGTTTGCTTTTCCAATGTGTGTGTATACAGTATTATACTTTTTTCAGAATAATTAGAATACAAAACAAACAAAGCTTACGTACAGTTTCCTCAACACTTCATATGAAGGACTTTTTTATTAAACATTTTATTTAAAACTTCAAAACTTTGAAATGCACTGAAATATAAACATCATACTGGCCATAGTTGTAGTTTATTCAGAGCATGGTTAGCCTTAATACATTGTGCATTCAAGTGCTTATTGGGTGAACCTATACGACTTTCCCACAGGAAGCACCACTTGAACACCCCTCCATGACAGACAATTCTGACATGCAAGAGTTGTGACGTTGCTTCCTTTTTCAACATGGCTGCCGAACACATTGCACTGCAACTTCTGAGCCAGAGGGATAAGCTACAACGAGTTAGCTTTGTTAGCTTGCAAAAAACCCCATCAGATGCTGCCTGTGTCTAACAACTGAATAGTAGCCCAGATAACGGCTTACTTAAAAATGTATAAATGACCTTATGTGTCATATTTCATCCTCTTTGTCATGCAGGTATTGATGACAACTCTGTAGATATTTTTGGAAATAATCAGCAGCCAAATATTAATCAGATGTTTCATCACCTCCATGTTTGTTTTTTCATGAACATAAGTTGGGTGACCAACTTCTCAACTCAGAGAAAAGTACATCCGACATGCACATGAATGCGCCAACAGATTGGACTATACCCACAGTAGCCATTTAACAGCCTTGATCTAATAGCTATACAGTTAGTTTGACTGAGACACTTTAGTCCTGTAGACTGTAGACTCATAGATAGCCTTTTAAGATTTAAGATTCTATACTATGGCTTAGGGCAGTCAGAATCAATACTATGAACATGAACAACTTTCCCAAATCTAGAAACCAGTGAACAAACACTTGAATCTGGAGTTGATTGATTGCAATTGATTGGACAGATTGGCATGTCCTGTACTGGGCTTTCAGGTGACATAACACACCTGTTGGAGGTCCTCAGCTCTTGGGCAGCAGTGGCTGTGAATAGCAGATTGCATTTCTAAACTTACAACTTGGCTGTCTCAATATAATTAAATATGCATGGTTAATTTAAGAGCTGTTTTGGCTAGGAACTGATAATTTTGCCACTGATACATCTGATTGATTTAGTGTTTAGATAATGTTAGCTAGCTAACCATAGTACCTGGTCAGCAACTGACTTGTAAACAGATCTGATTTGTGCACTAGCTAACAGTAGTAGTAGTGGTTAGTAGTGTTAACATTAGCATTGGTTGCTTTGCTGAAAAAGCCCGCTGACTAGTTAGCGAGGTGACAAATCCAAAATCCAACAGTTTGTTTCAGTTAACTAGCTGACAATTCTCAAGAATTGAGAAGTGCTTGGGAGTAGATGCTAGAGCTAAAAACAAGACCGTTTCCAGTGTCACTGTAACCTAAATTTGGTAACAAATCTACCTCATCAGACTGTTCACTTTTACTTGTAACATTACTGAATTGACCTACACCCACACCGCAACAATCTTGTTCAGGTTTCTTTCTTTTTCTAGCCCAGTTGTTATATATTTAGCCATTATTTCCCAATGCCAAACCTCCAATGACCTTCATGATGGAGCCAGATGTGGTTGTGAGGACATTTGTGATGCAATTGCAAAGACCAGGGGTCATCAATTCCGTTCCTTAAAGGCCCTACAGACTTTTGGTCCTCCCTGGTAGTTAATGAGCCACACCTGGTCTATCTCTACCAGAGACCAGGGCTCTTTCTCTATATAAATTCTTGTGCATTCTTGTGTCCTCCATTAAACTTTTTACATAATATTTAATTGCTGAAGGACAATTCCGAAACAAAAGAACCCAAAGATGGAGGACGGATAAAGATCCCAGAGGTTTACTTGGCAGCCAAGGACACATCAGATGGTGAATAGATGGACGAGAACGAATGGGAAGACCCGAGATTCATTGCGAGAACAACGCATCACGTCTGAGCAGTGCAATAGTCTGTAGTACCCGCACGGTTGAAACATCTGGGAAAATGAACAGCTGTGCATCTTAATTGATTGTGTGATGTCAAGCACACAGTGCATCTCAAGCTGTGCTCACGTCCATGAAAAGATCGTTCTCTCAACTTGGGAAGAACTCTCTCCGCAAGGTCACAAGTATCGATTTGGCATTCTCGGTTTTTAGAATCACCGCAGGTGTGGCTCATTAACGTTCAGGGAGGAACCAAAACCTGCCAGACATGGGCCCTTGAGGACCAGAATTGAGGACCCCTGCTCTATACCATAGTTGCCTGATATCAGACAGAATTGTCAACTCGTTACACTCCATTTCCATCTTCAGTCTGACATTGCCTCCACTCTAACCGATTTCGGTGGGGGAGGGGGATTCGATTTTCCCTAACCAATCACTAGAGACCAACATATCCGCCTGAATCTAACGTCATTTAATGTCGACACTGATGCAAAAAAAACATCTCCCCTTTTAATAAATGCCTTCAAAGCAGAGTGCTGTTCGGATTTCAAAGTAATTGGTAATTTTAATCGATTTAGAACAGCCTCGATAGCAGCGTCTATCTTGTCTATAGCGGTCGCCATTGTTGTTATTACTCCTCCTTGGTTCCGGCGCACAGCTTGACAACAGCTTGACAACGGCATTAGTCCCGCCCATGGCACTGATTGGCTAATCGTTCGCCCCCCCCCCCCCCCCGGCGCTCATTGGACCGATCATTTTCCAACCGAGAAACCGCTGTTTCACGTCACGTCATGTCACGATGCCAGACCAGAATCAGTCAACTCGGTGGAGTGGGCGGATTCAAAGGTCTGCATGGACCCAGGCAAAGGCCATAGGAGTGACATACCTGAATGTGAAGTGGTCTACGTAAAGTGGTGTGAAAATGAAGTGCAATTCCCCTTCAGAATGTCAATTAAGAATTAGCTAAACCCCTTCTACCTCTTTGAATGAGCATTAAATGAATACGTAATGGCTGTTCTTTCAACCGCCCCAACCCCATTCCGAGAGCTGCGCCGCTCATTTGCTGTTCCTGACGCTGACAACCCTATTAGCTTCCAGCGGCGTGGTAAAGGCTTATACGCCCGCGGTGTGGGCAAAGCTAGCTCTCTGACTAACCACCAACAGCATGACAAAGGCTTATGCTAGTTGAGTTTAAGCCAGCTTTTTTTTTTTTTTTTTTTTTTTTTTTATGGCTCGCCGCTAAAGTAAAAGCTCCCAGGCATTCTGTCTCCATGCTGCCATCCTCTCATCAGCAGTAAAAGCCCTCCATTTACAGGACAGGCAGCTGAGAGGGAATGCAGTGTGCCACAGGGCAGCGGTTACACAGACAGATTACCTGCAAATCCCACCCAGGGGGAATGGAGAGCAGCCACATCAGCAGTCTGCACACCACACACACACACACACACCTTCCAGTAACACTATAACCACACCAGGCCAAGCCACTTCATTCCTGATGCAAGAGGTAAGAGGACGGTGTCGATGCGGTCTGCATGGCTAATGTGAAATGCGAGCGGGCTACCAGGGGGGCCAGACAGTCCAGATAAGGTCAGAGAGGTGATGGGAAGTCGTAGTAAGTGATTGTGTCAAATGGCGGAGGCTCCTTCAGGGCACGGGACCTAATGTCATGGTTGGGGCCGTCTGCATGCTCCAACCCGCCCGGAAGAGGGGCACAATAATGAAGTGGCCTAGAAAAAGCCTACATATCAGAAAATGGGTTCTTATAATTGAACTCCGAGAGAAACTGATTGATTTAAGTTCTCTTCTTGAGGAGCCTCAAGCGATAGGCAAAATAAGCAGAGTCACCGGCTCGTCAGGATTTTTTCACCAATTTCGAAATTAGCATTTTTAACCCAAGGTATTAATAAAGCAGGGTGTCTGGGTCGTGCGTGGCAAAATTTTGTGTTCAGAGCGCAAACTCTGAAATGCAGATGTTGTGGACATGAATTACGTGAAGATTATAGGTTCCTCCACCATGAATTGGATTATGTGGCCATAGCACAAATTAGGGTTAAGGTTAGGTCACTAAAGTAAACTAGGGTTAGGTTTAGGCAAACTACACCAATTTGGTTAAGGTTAGAGGCTTTGGTCATGGTTAAATAAGAAAAACTTCAGGTAAAAATACAAATTTTACTCACAGTAGAAAACTTGGGAATTGTCAATTGCCCATTCCCCCAACTCCACTACACTCTTACTTTGCTCATACGTGCTATTTCAATGTCAAACTTTTTCCCGTTTTCTAGCCGTGTCTCCTCCACCCGATCCCCAATCACTTACCTGGTGGAGAAACAGATTTTTTCACTCTTTTTCACTCATTTTAGGACTCATTTCATGAAATTTCGTGAGATCCTGGTTGCTATGTGCGCACATGGGCTGAGCAACCCAAAAATGAACTGAGCTACATAGTATTATTGGGCCAGGTTACAAATCCGCTACTAAATAATACAGCTGTATGTGTCTTGTCCACAGAGAGGGAAGTGTGTGTTGGTGAGAACAATTGGGTGACCAGGTGGTTATTTAATGATTTTACATAAATTATTGCAACGTTCACACAAAAGCAATGATGACTTTTACACTTACAAAACATACTTTTCACCACTTTCTTTTATCAACATAACACTTCTACCCCTTAAAAAAACATTAAAAAAACCTCACATTTAGCTGTGACATATAACCCTGGCTCAAAAAGCATTGTCAAACATCTTGAGAGTATAAAAAAAAAAGAAAGGCACCAGTTTTGCTTTCTGAGGTGGAGTTCGGCTCAATGTAAGACCTGTGTGACCTGAAGGGACCGAGCAGGGGATCCAGTCTGCCTGTGGTGTTAGTGCTCAGCAGGGATGACCTCCAGGAGGATCTGCAAGTATCTGTTGAAGGAGTCTGAGGACGGAAAGAAAGCCATACGACGCTGTCATGTCTAATGTGATGTATGGTATAACACTGAAAACGACTGAGATGCCCGATGTTGCAGGTAGTAAATCGCCCAAGGTGAAGTCATCAATGGCATTTACAAGGCTGACACAACCATGCGAGTTTCTTTTTCAGCTTATATAACGGCTTACCAAGAAACAAGATACTGTTAGGAGACGTGTGCATGATTTTCAGCTGCAAAATTCAAATGCTTTGCCAGGGTTAAGGCCGTTACCTGAGGGTTCGCCTGGAACGATATCGCTCGCTTTCCATTATTAACTTGAAATTTTTATGCGAGGGGAATGGTAGCAACACATGGGACAAACCTCAGTACAACCCGGACAAACCTAGTACCAGCTGTTATACTTATACTTGCTGGCCTTACAGTGACTAGAGTAAGCAAACTGTGAATATGTACGCTACGAACCAGTAATCCCTTAAAATAACCTGACATTTACATGAAGTCATGCAAAATCCCCTTAAAATGAGTTAAGGGAGTTATTAATGGAGGAGACCCCGTCAAAACCTCCTTAAACGCCCCTTAATGTTTGACTGCTTACTTTCTAATTTAATGTAAAATTCAGGGAGACAGGAACTTAAAATTAATAACTCATTAATAACCTATAAACCTGCACAAAAGACATGAAAAATCCCTTAATTACTAGCGTCTCCACGAACCAACCCATGAATAAATCCCATGACACTAACCTTACTTTTCTAAAGCCATGTTATTTTTAATGGATAATTCATGTTTGAGAATGAGAAATTAAGGACATTTTGAGGGATAAAATTAAGGGGTTTGGTATGTTTAACATGCCATGAATAAATCCCTTAAAACCCCATGATACTAACCTTCATTTTCTAAAGTTGTTATTTTTAATGGATAATTCATGTTTGAGAATGAGAAATTAAGGACATTTTGAGGGATAAAATTAAGGGTTTTTTGTATGTTTAACATGCCATTGTCTCTAAAACAATGCCAACATTATATTCCGAATATAACTATATCTGACCCAACAAAGAAGTGGTGCATAATAGTAATTGGTAATTTTGTTTTTACCAACATCCATACATGTAATGTTATACAATAGGATCTGCTTTCCATGCACACGTTCCAATGTGCAGACAACCGTGCAGAATAAAAATATGCAATCATCTGAACATTTCTAGTGAGGCGGTGTTGCATGGAGGTACCTAAACCCTTCTGCAGCCACTTCGGTCTGCGGTCGAAGACGATGAAGAGGTAATAGGCCGGGATGCCGGTGAGGGAGATGGCGAATCCGATGCCCGTGTTGACCGGGTCCGAGTACAGGGACAGGAAGACCATGAAGAAACACGTGAGGCAAAACACGGCCGGGATGACGAGGGCACCTGTGGAGAAAGGATCGGGACAGATGCTATTGTTATTCATGTATGTATACTGTTACATAGACATAGGGATTTTTACTGCTTCCTTGATGGAGAGCGTTGCTTTGCGGAATACCAGTTCAAGGTATCTGCAGGTTTCAGAAAGACAAATTTAAGACTTTTTCCACCATTTTAATGCTCCCTGGAATTGAATTTAAGATCAATTTAAAAGCCAAAATGAACAAACAAATCTAGCAAAATCAGTCTATTTCTGATTGAATTGTAAAAAAGAATATATAATAAGAAGAAAAAGCATGTTAAGGACCATGAAGTCCAATGTGTTTAGCAGACAGGATGCAGATTGCACTACTAACCCTGTTCTGTGTTAATCCAAGAGTGGACATGCAGCACATAGAAACCATTTATTCATTTCACGGGAGAAAAAATTACGGTAATGCACTCTAATAACTGTACTCTAATAACTGTATTTAAGACTTTAATACTTTTCAAAGGCCTTAAATGTAGCTACTTTGTTGAATTAACACTACTCTAAAGGCTATTTTGGCAATGAGTCATGTAAAAGACACTTATCTTAAATACCCCTGTTCATTTCTGCTTTATAAGATTTCAATATCTGGGTTTCCATCCAAGTAGTTTTATAATGTATCAAATTATTAGAATAAAATTGCCTCACTATGACAAAAGGTTTTTTACTTGCAGAAAAGTTTTGTAATGATAAATACTGTAAATTGCAACTGTAATTTATTACAGTCATTATTCATTCATTCGATAACTGTAAACCCTCATTATTTATTCGATAACTGTAAACCCTCATTATTTATTCGATAACTGTAAACCCTCATTATTTATTCGATAACGATAATGACCAAGTGCTCCAACAAATGTTCCAGTCTCATTACACACATGTATAAGACACCTGACGTGACTGTATAGCCATTAGTTGGTACATTAAAATATGAATTATTAAGTGCATTTCTTTGTTTCTGTGTCTGGACAGCATGAAATATGGTCAACACTAGTTGGTACGTAAGACTTCAATTTTTTTTATGTTTTTTTAAGTAGCTACATTCATCATTCTGTCCGTCTACTTATTACCTTCACTCCAACTGATGGAAATGCACTAATTCACATTTTATTTTTTTGCGACATTTTAATATTTGCTTGACGGTGGGATGGAAACACAGCGAAGAAGAACAAGCTACAGGAGGAGCTGCGGGGATAGATGTGGGATACTGATGCAAGACTTCTAGCTGTGTGTGTGTATGTGTGTGTGTGTGAGGAGGCTGACCTTAAAGGGCCGGGGCAGCTCAGGCCGAGTGTATCGGAGGTACATTAATCCCAGCACCGCCAGGCCGATGAACAGCCAGCGCAGGAAGCTCATGAAGTTTAACAGGCTGTAGATGTCTCCCACAAACAGCTGGAGCATGGTCATAGGGTACTGGACACACACACACACACACACACACACACACACAGACCAGATGAGAGAAAGGCAATTGTTGTTAGTTATCGCGGATATGGTAATTGCTGTGGCTTGTGTAGATATAAATATTTCTATATCAGTACCAATCTATTTGGATTGAAGTTGCCAGCAGCTGGTGTTTTGCGCTGATATTCAATATCTTTAAATTTCACCATTTTCATGCCCAAACATCACAAGTGAGGCTATTCAGTGTTTTTAGCCTTGTCAGGGTGGAAAAGCCTTTGAAGCAGCATTTAGACCGGTGGTTCTCAACGTGGGGTTCGGGGACCACCAGGGGTCCCCAGCAAATGGATGAATTGTTAAACTAAAAGCATTATTTCATTTGCAAGAAGTGAACACAATTAGAGAATGTAGAAGAATGACTGTTTTGATCATAGTTTCTCTGCTATCTCTCCACCTACAATACAGATAGTCATGGAATTCTGGACAAAATCATATCTGACAATAAAAATATTCTCAGATTTGGGTCCGAGAGACAAAATCTCATCAAATGGGGATATGATATGAAAAAGGTTGAGAATCACTGATTTAGACCATCATGAGACACTAATGCTGGAATGATTTCTCTAGTCTGACATCTGATATAAGAATAATAATAATAATACTAAAAACATATTGACTAGCTGTGTTCAGGGAGGAACCTCCATCATAACAGGGCTGGACCGCACTGACTGGATGATATCTGATTTTTAATAAAAGGCCAGTATCAGCCTGAGCATGTCATTATTGATGAATCAGTAACAACAACAACAATAATAGGCCACTGTTGTCATTGTTAATACCAATTGCTGTTGTTATTGTTAACGATTGCTGTTGTTAGCTCTTGCCGTCTCATTATCATCTAATTAACAGCTCATTAGCGTTCTCCTTATTGTTATCTGTTGTTGTGTTTGTTGTTGTTGCAGGACACTGACCAGTACAAGGACAGCAGCTTGTGGAGTGTGTCTGCGGACGTGGATCATGGACAAAACTTCGGGGAGTTGTCCTTCACGCGATGCCACGTAGAACATCCTGGTACACACACACACACACACACACACACACACACAAAGAAATATGTATGCAAATGACAATGAAAAATTGATTGAAAGATGAATTGATTATGGCTGAAACTAATTTTCCCATTCTGTCTCACGTTTACTCTACCGTGAAAATACTGCATTTCCTCAATTTTCCTCATAATTTCCTAGAAAGGAACTGTTCATTTCTTAGGAAGCTTCCTGGAAAGAACCGTGACATGATGCACTAATTACAGGGGAAATAGGGAAAGAGTTCAGTGGTAGTTGGTAAATTCCTCGAGTTTCTTCTGTTGTTTCCAAGACAGAACCATGAAATTATGTAGTAGTTATATAGAAAATTAGAAATTAGAGTAAGGAATTCAACAAATAACTATATTATATAATTATATGAATAATGACTTGGGTTACCAAATTGACCTCTGCCTCTGACTGCTTACATTGTCCATAGCAGTGGTTCTCAACGTGGGGTCCGGGGACCACCAGGGGTCCTTGAGGGCATTCCAGGGGGTCCCCAGCAAATTGATGAGTTCATTATTTCATTTATAAAAACAATTATAGAATGTAGAAGAATGACTATTTTGATCATAGTTTCACTGTTATCTCTCTACCTACAATTCAGATAGTCATGCAATTCTGGACAAAATCATATCTAACAATAAAAAAATATTCTCAGATTTGGGTCCAAGAGAGAAAAATCTCATCAAATGGGGGTTCATGGCCCTAATGTGGACTAAATTAGGGGTCCTTGATATGAAAAAGGTTGAGAACCACTGGTCTATATAGAACTACTACATTATTTCATGGGTTCTTTCCACAAAACTTCCCAAGAAATGAACAGCTCCTTTCTAGGGAATTATTAGGAAATTGTGGACCCGGAAAATACAGGGATTTATTTTTTATATACCAATAAAAGGCTGAACCGTATTGCTTTCCACTGATGTTCTGCAATGCCTAAACTGGAAACTTTCATATTAAGACATGTCTTTGAAGCCTCGGTAAAATATGATGTTTAGCACTGACCTACACATTCTCCAGCCATTCCATCTACTGTATCACACAGTACTGTCAGCCTTGATACCAGCAAACACATCACTTTCACTCTCCATGTTAACACCGCTAACGTAAAAAAAGCTGAATGACTGTGAATATGCCAACCTGCTCGAGCGTTCCGTGTATATATATATATATATATATATATATGTATATGAATACAAAAGGTGTTTTGTCATGGAGGCGTGAGTTCGAGGCCGGCTCTACCTTGAGATGGCGAAGAGGCAGCCGTTCATGGAGCCGTAGCACGACAAGGCCACGAACACCGGCACGGCCACGGAGAAGTTCCCCATCAGCTTCTCGGCGAACGTCTGTGAGATACGGGGGTGGGGGGGTGGGGGCGGAGGGGATGAAGGCAAAATTAGCTTATAAAAGGGAGAGAGAGGAGGGAGAGAGAGAGAGAGAGCAGGCAAGAGAGAGCGTTCTTCGCTTTACTTTGAAAGTGCACAGAAGTGAACTGTAATATATATACAGTATCTGTGGGAGGTTTGATAAAAGTCCCACATGGGAATTCAAAGCACACGTGGTTTCTGGACACATGTTGGTTTTCACACGTGATCGTTTTTTTAATCACGTTTTGTTCTGACGTCACGTGACAGATTGGAAAAAAAATCAATTTCTAGACCAGTGATTCTCAACCTTTTTCATATCGAGGACCCCTAATTTAGTCCACATTAGGGCCACAGACCCCCATTTGATGAGATTTTGTCTCTCGGACCCAAAACTGAGAATATTGTTATTGTCAGATATGATTTTGTCCAGAATCCCATGAGTATCTGTATTGTAGGTAGAGAGATAACAGAGAAACTATGATCAAAACAGTCATTCTTCTAACTTCTTGTAAATGAAATAATGCTGAAGAACAATTCATCCATTTGCTGGGGACCCCCTGGAACCCCCCTCAAGGACCCCTGGTGGTCCCCGGACCCCACGTTGAGAACCACTGGTCTAAATGCTGCTTCAAAGGCTTTTCCACCCTGACAAGCCTAAAAACACTGAATACTTGTGATGTTTGGGCATGGAAATGGTGAAATTTAAAGATATTGAATATCAGTGGAAAATACAGAAAATCAAAAATCTTGGTACTGATGTAAGAATATGAATATCTACACAAGACACACAAGACTCTTTTTTTTCACATATTCACCCTGCCATTAGATATGTCAATATTTTTTTTTTTTTTTTTTTGGTAGGAGAGCTCAATACCAGTGACTCAACCACTGCAAAACTGAACTTGAACTTTCCAGAACACTCTTGGCACAAAAACGCATCGTCCATTTCGAGACACTCCCAATCCCCCAACACAGTTTCCACATCAAGCATTTAACCCCCCAAAAACTTTCTTTTATCATGAATATAATGCACTCAGAATGGGTTCAGTTATAATGTGCTTTCATAATTCCTTAGGACAGTGATTCTCAAACTCAAATTTAGTCCGCATTAGAGCCAGGGATCCCCATTTGATGAGAATATTTTTTATTGTTAGACATGATTTTGTCCAGAATTCCTTGACTATCTTTATTGTAGGTAGAGAGATAACAGAGAAACTATGAAAGTTCTTCTTGTAAATGAAATAATGGTGAAGTTTAACAATTCATCAGTTCGCTGGGGACCCCCTGGAACCCCCCTCAAGCACCCCTGGTGGTCCCAGGACCCCGCGTTGAGAACCGGGCCGTTCTCCTAGACGGAGCCGAAGTTTTACGAATTCAAATCCAGTTTGCGATGTGAACTTTTGTTCCGTCGTTCTGTGAGAGTTCAGCACATTAAGACTCTCTCTCCCATCCCCTCACATCCTCTTAAGAACAGATAAATGCTCTTAACGCCTTCCTTAAAGCAGCTTCTATCACTCACGGTGTACAGTGCAATAACGCTAACCGCATTAGAAAAAAAAAAGCTGTTATCCGATCCGGGATCTTTTTAGTGAATGAGTCTTCCCGAGCGATCTGCTTCCACCCGCCTAACAAGCAAAAAGGTGGCTGTTATTAGGGGGATACGTGTGATGCGATTAGCATTAACGGGGCCGGGCCGGCAGAATCGCATTAGCGGTTTGCCCGGGAAGCCGAGACGTCAGAGAGAGCGTCCGCTAATGATGACACGTTAAGTGCAGGAAGGCAATGATATAGGGCTAGGTGTAAACATCACTGCTAGATGAGAGGTGAGACCTCAGCGGAATGGTTTCAAGTAGCAGATACTTTTCCATTGCTCAGGCTTGCCAAGGGGCCGGCCCCAAATATTGACTAATTCAAAAGTTTGGACACATGCATTTTTCCTTATTTTTCCTATTTTTTCCACATTTTAGACTGATAGTAAAGACATCAAAGCTATGAAATAACGCGAATGGAATTATGCGGTGACCAAAAAAGTGTTCAACAAATCCAAACTATCTTATATTTTAGATTCTTTAAAGTAGCCCCCCTTTGCCTTGATGGAAAGGCAAAGGCTTTGGAAAGAAATTCATACATAGGATCAACTTCATTATTATATTTGTCTAAGAAACACATTTCAAGCATTTAAGCAGAAGCCTTTAGATCAAAATGGCTTTAAGAGAATGAGAAACATAGTACATACATATGGAGGGTTTTAAGGGCCGAAATAAATAAATCTGTCAACTTCATCCATCAAAAGTCAGCCCCCTGATCTTTTGATGGATGAAGTTGACAGATTTATTTATTTCGCTGCAGCAAGTTACACTATGGATAAATTAAAGTATATATAAATATATAAATAAAATTATAAATACATAAATATTATATATATATTATATATATATATATATTTATTCATTTATTTAAGCATTTAATTATATAATTATTTATGTATTTATATATTTAGTTTCGGCCCTTAGAACCCTCCATACAGCCAGCCCTAACTCGCCCCGGTTTGGACCACATAGTGGAAACCGGGCTAAAAGTTCACCCATCCATGCTGCGTTAGTTACCACGGCAACCGCCTCCGAGGCCAGGAGCTCCTCCGCCGACATCACGGTGTAGTACGCCACGTTGGACAGCACATAGCAGACGGTCACGATCGCCATGGAGATACAGATAGCCAACGGCACCGTCCTGAGGGCAGGGGTGATAATAACAGGGAGGCAGTAGACTGTCATTAACTTTAATGGCTCCCTCACCTCCGCCTCCTTTCCTCTCTGCCCCCCGCCTCCTTCTTTCTCTGATTCTCTACTTTCTTCCTGGAAATAGAACTGTAGTAGGCCATGCTGTTGTTGGCATCAACTATAAAACCACTGCAGCAACGAGTTTCATAAGACCATCGTCCACCTCTAAGAGATGCACAGAGATAGCAGAGCACAGTTTATAATACGTTATGATATGGATTGTAATCCCTCATGAATCTGGTACGGCTATGAGATAGGTAGTTATACAGTTTCCCCTGAAAGTGTTCAAAATGTTAATCAATGTGTCACGCCAAATGGTTGCATTAAAATGAGTCTCAATACGCTCATTTCATGAAATCTCGGAAGACCAGGCCGCTGATTTAGCCTGATATCCAGAGGTGCGACCAAGTCAACTTCACTCGAGTCCCAAGTCAGTCTCAAGTCTTGAGGCACAAGTCTCAAGTCAAGTCTCAAGTCTAAATGTAGATTACCAAGTCAAGTCCAAGTCAAGTCCATGTCATTAATGTCAAGTCTCAAGTCCAAAAGTAATTCAGAAAACAGAATTTAAATTCAGTCGTCTGCTGAAACAAATCTCATCACTTTCAATCCAAGTCATTTACACAAACACAAGATCTCAAGTCAAGACTTTAGAAACCTTTTCAAGTCATCAAAGTACAGGTCAGAGTCAAGTCCCAAGTCACCAGAACCCAAGTCAAGTCTCAAGTCACTAGAACCCAAGTCAAGTCAAGTCTCAAGTCACCAGAACCCAAGTCAAGTCAAGTCTCAAGTCACCAGAACCAAGTCAAGTCCCAAGTCACCAGAACCCAAGTCAAGTCAAGTCAAGTCTCAAGTCACCAGAACCCAAGTCAAGTCTCAAGTCACCAGAACCCAAGTCAGGTCGAGTCCCAAGTCATCAGAACCCAAGTCAAGTCAAGTCTCAAGTCACCAGAACCCAAGTCAAGTCTCAAGTCACCAGAACCCAAGTCAGGTCGAGTCCCAAGTCATCAGAACCCAAGTCAGGTCGAGTCCCTAGTCATCAGAACCCAAGTCAGGTCGAGTCTCAAGTCACCAGAACCCAAGTCAAGTCTCAAGTCACCAGAACCCAAGTCAGGTCGAGTCCCAAGTCACCAGAACCCAAGTCAAGTCTCAAGTCACCAGAACCCAAGTCAGGTCGAGTCCCAAGTCACCAGAACCCAAGTCAAGTCTCAAGTCACCAGAACCCAAGTCAGGTCGAGTCCCAAGTCATCAGAACCCAAGTCAAGTCAAGTCTCAAGTCACCAGAACCCAAGTCAAGTCTCAAGTCTTCTCTTCATGCATCAAGTCAAGTCTTTAGTTACTTGTAAAGTCATGTGACTCGAGTCCCCACCTCTGCTAATATTGATAGCCAATATTGATAGTGTATCTCTAGTGCTAAACCAGGAGGCAACCATCTTTATGCACCATGGGGTAAACTCACCTCTCAGGATTATGTACCTCCTCTGTCAGAAAGTTCAGATAGAACCTGGAAAAGGAAAGTGTTGGAATTATTCTCAATAGCTCCAGTGACTAACAAATGGTGAATAATGTATAATGCGCTGAAGACCTGAGACCACTTTAAGATGAATGTTTCATGACTATTCCTGTGTGTGTGTGTGTGTGTGTGTGTGTGTGTGTGTGAGGACCATACCTACCACCCAGCGTAAGCGTACATCCCTGAGTAGAAGGCCAGAGGAAGACCACTCAACTGAATATTGCTCATATCAAAGGCATTCTCAAAGTTCTTGGTCTCCCCTGTGAACACACACACACACACACACACAAACAACGACACCCATTACCTTCTTATTGAGTGTTTCAAGCCCCATAATTTGTCCAGAGTGAAGACAGATCAAATGGTCTCTGCAAACCTTTCTCACACAAGACAACGAGCAATCACAGCCATCACAATAATCATAAAAGCAGTCATAACCATAAAACAGACGAATGAGGCACCACTCTGCCTTATGAGCATGGAGACATAGATCCTGCAACCTAGACATAAGCTAAGGCCAAGATTAAATAAGTCTCAGATGAAATCCATTTCAATCTTTAATCAAGTTTTTTCTTTGTCGGTTGCTTTTGCTCAAGAGAGTGAAACCGATATCGCTCTGGTTTTGATAGGCGCTGTCTGGCCTCCAAAGAGGAAGGTTCGTTTGGGCCTTGGCAACTGACAAGCTGCCAAACTTTTAGCTTTGATCCCGTCGATGGTGTGAACATCTGAAAATCCGAGTTGAACTGTTTGCTCGGGTATTTTATTTTTTTGGAAGAAGGACAGAGAAAAGATGGAGGAGAGAATCTGCTCGTTATTTTTGAGCCACAAATCTTTCTAGCGATGGTATTGGTTTGCTAGAATGTCAACAACAATTTAAAAATGTCATTACAAAGTGACAGTAATATAATTTGGATGGAGAGCTTGTGAAATTGTGATGGTCAAGAGTCTCATTTGTGATTACTACAGCAGAATAACATGGAGCTAATATCGCGATTCATTTTCCTGCCTCGTCCAATTGTCACATATTTGTATTAGGGCTGAACGATTTTGAAAAAATATCTAATTGCGATTATTTTGACTGATATTGCAATTGCGATATGATTTGCGATATTAGAGGGCATGATCATTTTTACATCATTATTCTCATTTTCATTGAAAAACGTATTAAAATGATTATGGTGTGATTTCTGCGGGGATCCGTACCAAACAAAGATGTTTTCTTAAGTCTGTAGAATATGATGTGTAGGCCAGGACATTTCTGCAGCACCACAATATTTCATTTAAAATGCTATTTTGACACACATTTTGCCTTTAACAAATATTGCGCCTCCTGCGATTTGAAAATTGCAGTAGGCCATATTGCGATTTCGAAAAAATGTCGATTAATTGTTCAGCCCTAATTTGTATCGCAATATATTGAATTTCAATAAATCATCCCATCCCTACTGTTGTGTGGAGTGCGATTTGATGCGTCATCCCCCCAAAGTTTTGTGGTGTCCAAGATATGATGTGCGATGGACGAGCGAATGAAAGAATGAACGAACGGATTAAAAAATGATCATCATCGTGTTGTTCACTCAAAGAGGCTGTACACTCAGAGCCATCATTGTTTGGCCTAAGGCGATTCGGCTTCAAAAGGCTATTTTCCTGTTTTGTTCCCGGGTGAGGCTGCTGCGCAAGAGGCAAAAAAAAAACAAATCAATGTCAGTTTCTTGGTTGATACTAGAGAATACCCGCTGAGCCAGACTCCTTTCAAATTCAGTTTATACTCATTGGAACATCTGGGATGGGGATCACAGGGGGCACATACTTCAGTCACCAACTACAAGTCAAGTGGACTTTATTTTGCACCTCAAAGACAAAACACATTGCTGCACAAGTGCTTCACAAGGTTAAAAGAAAATGGTTAACAGGGCTAAAAACAGACAAAAAAGACCAGTCACATCACAAAAAGCAGGTCAAACACAAAGGCCACAGAGTTAAAGTGGATCTCTAATTGATTTTTAAAAATGCCAATGGAGTCAGTTAACCTGACACTTTCATGAAGGTTGTTCTACAGTCTAGGGCAGTGGTTCTCAACCTGGGGGTCGGGACCCCTCAGGGAGTCGCAAGATCATTTTGGGGGGTCGCAAGATGATTTATGGAATAGGAAAAAAGCATATTTCTTCTATAAAAAATATAATATTATGTCTAATTTTTGCTTCTTTTCTTGTAAAATACTGAATAGTTTTCAGCCTTCCAGCCTCCTCTGATGGTAAATCTAATGAAACAACCTGAAAAGGGAAAATGGTTCTTTGGCTGAACTCTGCACACTTGTGACAGGGGTCGCAAGGAGACATGGCTTCATTTTAAGGGATCATGAGCCAAAAAGGTTGAGAACCGCTAGTCTAGGCCAGTGGTTCTCAACGTGGGGTCTGGGAACCTCCCAAGGGTCCTTGAGGGGGTTCCAGGGGGTCTCCAGCAAATTGATGAATTGTTAAAGTTAACAAAATCAGAGAATGTAGAAGAAATGTAGACTTTTTTTGGTCATAGTTTCACTGTGATCTCTCTCCCTACAATACAGATAGTCATGGAATTCTGGACATAAATCGTATCTAACAGTAAAAATATTCTCAGATTTGGGTCAAAATGAGGTCCGCGGGCCTAATGTGTGCTGCATTAGGGGTCCTTGATATGAAAAAGGTTGAGAATCACTGGTCTAGGAACAGTGGAACAGTGGGACAGTCCCTTAAGGGCCCTTGACAGTAACCAATAGTCACTGAAAGGCTTAATATCTACTGTTCATATGAATCTATTTTCAACTGTAATGACTTATTTTTGAAGCTCTCAGTTGGATATCAGAATTCAGGGCAGTAAGACCCGCAGGGCGTCGACCGCACCGAGCGTGAACCGAAACCTGCTCTCATTCCATATTTTAGCCTTTAAAATTAAAATTAGATTGTTTGCATGGGAGACTTCTCGCCCCTTCATTTCTATCGACAAAGTTAATAATAACCAGCAGGGACGCCAGTATCAGCGTATGTGCTGGGTATAGAATTTGTAATGAGGCTGTTACAATTTGACAATGGCACCTCTTTGCTCAAAAAATCAACATAATTATGGGCCATTAGCCTAACTTTCACTGTGGGGAAAAGAAAAGATAATCATGGGCAAGAGCACATAATTATTCATTTCATTCATTCATTGTCTTCACCCACTTATTCCTTGTCAGGGTGAGGGGGGGCTGGAGCCTATCCAAGCATGCTCAGAACATAATTACCAACAGAAAAATAAGGCTAAATAAATAAAATGCATTCTTACTGACTTATCATTTTGCTTTCATCATTACCAGAGGGATAAATTCAACCAAATTTAAAAGGACTGACTGCTAAACATAAGCTGTTGCAATCCAAATTGAAAGTTAAGTTAAATTAAAAGCAGGAACACTGGATAACTAATTCTAGGGAAAAGGGTGTAGAAATAAATGTGTGAGATATTTTATTAGTATTTTAATGATGTTTATCATTTTAAATTCAAAAGCTAAGTTTACAGACTGCAAAACCGATCATACACACCTGTCTTTGTATGGTTTTGAATATCTACAAACACTAGTGTCTAAGGACAGTGATTCTAGGAAAAGTCAAAAAGGGAAACTTCTGCACAGTTTGTAAATGTCAAGATATTTCAATTAAAATATTCAAAATACCCATCACTATGCAGGTTGGCCTTCCTAGTGTTAAAGGATAATGTTAAAGGTCCCATATGATTCATTTTTCATTATTTTGTTTTCAAATACACTAAGGCTCAGGAGAAGAATAATGTTCTCCATGCATTTATTTTTGCAAATAAATGCTATTTGCAAACTGTTAAAAGTTGAATTGAAATTAAATTGAATGAATTTGAAGACTAGGTCCTCATAGGCAGAACAGTCACAATACTGGATCCTGATTGGCCGACAACACCAGCTCCTCTAATTCAAATAAGTAATGCTGCAAACTGGCCTGATCGGATGGATTTCGGGAATTCTTTAGTGAGGACAGCCAATCAGGACCGAGTCCAGTCGTGATGCGTTTACTTGCGTCATTACGGTGACATATTTGTATCAACAAATGTTGATTGATGAATGTTGTGGAGTTGCTATATTGATTACAATTGAACAGTTCAAATTAAACACACTCTGGCACCATTGCATGCAATGCTTTATAAACAAGCCAGATTCTTAAGTGAATTCCAAAGCTGTTGGGAGGCCAGTGACTCCATGGGACATGATCCAGGGCCCCAAATGGCAGGACATTGTGAAATGCTTTGGCTGTTACTTACTGTGAGCAGCTGTGTATTTTGACCAACAAGGCTTACGTCAAACGGTAAAGGTTATATTCACAAGACATGTTGTTGTATGAGACAAAGTGACCCATGTTAACCCAAGTCCGGGAATGTTCCTGTGAACAAACAAATATAACCCCAGTATGCTAAAAACATAGATATTTGGGGTTTTGTGGGGTATGGGTATTTGTATAGTACTGATAGGGGCTATGGTAGGAATGGTGATGATGATGATGATGATGATGATGGTGACTGTGAAGATGAAGGGGTCTTACCTTTGAAGAGCTGGTACATCCCAGGCACTATGATGATGGCAATGGCCAGGAGCTTGCTGAAGGTGAGGAAGATCTGAATCCTGGCTGACCAGGTCACACTCATGCTGTTCAGGTACATGACTGAAGCTATGGAGAGAGAGATAGAGGCTTATAGCAGTATATGTTATCAAGCAGTGTTCTTCAGTTCTACTTTCAATAAAGGGATTTCAGGTGATGTAACACACCCTCTGGCAGCTGTATTGGAAGTGCTCAGCTCTCTCAGCAACTCCTTGTATTTCTACACTTACAAAATAATTCCATAGACATTCTGTAGAATTTCTATGCTGTTTTTGACTGGGAACTGATAATTTCATCACTGATACATATGATCAATTTTGTGTTTAGATAATGTCAGCTCGTTAGCTACCTCACCATATTATCTAGTCAGCTAACCATCACTGTCTTCCCAGCATTGGCTCAACCTACGCCAAGGCCAACAAGGCTAACAGATGTTGAGCCATAACCTGACATTATTCGTAGCAGTTTTTTGATATTCCATACTGTTTTGCTACAATTGGCTTTCAAAATTTGTAGGCGGGGCCTAATATACAGAAATTACCATAAGTCAGGAACGTGTTGGGCTACCTTAAACAAATTTTGTACACATGTGAACAGGTCAACTCTGTGGTAAAAATTGCAAAATTTGGTGATGTTTTGCCCATAGGTGGAGCAATATTCTAACTTTAAATGGCCTTATTACACGGTTTTGTTGAATACTCAATTCTGATTGGTCAATTACAGCATTCTATGGTCTGTTATTTCTGAATTGTAGACCACTGCTATGAATAACAGACCGTTGCTATTAGACCGTTGAGATGGACGTAGTTCTGATCATAGACTCTGGAGGACCATGTCCAATCATAAATTTAACGGTTAATTTAAATTTAACAACGTCAGCTCCTTCGCGTCACCCTGTGGCAAAAAAAACGTTAGCTTTCCGTTATCCATCAGAAAACACCATGGAAGATTTTTCTAATATTCATTTTAATATATTCGGAGAGCACGACACTTTCGATTCATGGTTAATGGCTGAACTGTCCCCAGTAAAGACGGGTAAGAAGGCTACAGAGTTTACGTTGCTATGGACGCAGTTCCAACCGTAGAATCTAACAGACTATTTATTGTAGCGGAAGCAATAAAATCATTTTTACATCAATAAAATCATTTTTAAATCAATATTTGGCATATTTTTGCATATTTTCGCATTGGGGTCCTGCATCACCCTGTCAGGGTTTATTTCACACTAATGACCCGCTCGCTGTATATTATCCCTTACATAACACACTGGCTTAGTCCCATTCAGTTGACTTTCAACATACAGTAGGTGCCTGTCTCAAAACTTGTCCTTTTGCTTTGTTTCCACACTTTGCAACGGTTGTTGCGGGTTATGGGTTGGAATCTCTGCCCCAACCTGTTCTGTGTAGAATTTGTATTTTCTCCCTATGTTTGCAGTAGGCACATGCAAATGACTTAGCAGTAAATTATACTGCAGGCTACCAGTTTGACAAAATGAGTTAAATTTCATGGTAAAGTTTTTCCACTGGCTCCTTTGTTCAAGCAGATTTACTGATAACAGTGGCGAAAGATATTCTTGGACATTAAGACCACCAAAGATCTCTAAAGGGAAGTCATACTGTGAGAAACACTACAGTGGTGTCACTCCCTCACTAGCTCAGTGTGTATTTCAACTGGAATCGGAGGCAAGGGTTGTGAGTTCAATGTGAGTCCCCGGTGGTGCATACAAAGTCCTCATGTTGTTTGCCTCCATGGTACCTTGAGGTGCTCAAATGACAAATAGTTGGAGAGTGACTTGTATGAGTCTGAAGTGTTTGAGATTTTATGTCCAAATGAGTTCTATATCATTGTAGTACTAATGAATGTCACTGTGTCCAAGTCAGCCTTATTGCCAAATATAGGAGACCTGCCAAGTCTGGAGTCACTTGGTCACATGAGGGCACTATTCTCTGAAAGCTCACAATAATATCAGTATGGTCAGCTAATCATAATGTCTTAGGTTTCTCATATTTTGACAAATTAGCATATTGTGCTTGGACCCCGTTAATTGCCGCATGCAGCTATATTTAAGAACTATTTTTCCTTGTCCATACCGTCTACCTTTTACTCTTGGCAGTCAATATTCACAAGATTGACACTATTTGATGCGATTGATATAGCTGGTTTCGTATTTGCTAACCCAATAGTGGAAAATGAAACGCATGCACATTTGTGTGGCAAAGTAGTTTGTCCATGCATCAATCCTCTGAACTGTTGGCTATTTTTAGGACCCCTTCTTTCTTTTTTCAGTCTTTATCCACAGGCAGGGGGTTGGTTGCTTTTGATGTGGCTAGATGAACTGACTCACAAAGTAGGAGGAAGCCTTGATATGGATATTATTGTGTTCTAATGTAGAATACATAACAAGGTTAAGTAGACAATACATACGATTTGAAGCTGTCAATAGAAGTTGCATATCTAGCTTGAAATGTCCTTCAAAACATAGCTTTTAATGATATTTTCTTTCCTAAGTGTGTGGGAGTTGGGCCGGTTACAAGTCAATTTCCTATACATTCTAATAATGTCTCTATAAGCTGTTGAAATTATGTTGGTTAAAAGACCGCTGTCATTTAAACTTTCATATCAGCCCCTCCACCACTAGTAGCAAGTAGTTACATGCTAACATTAACATCGGTTGCTTTGCTAAATTAGCCTGCAAGCTAGTTAGTTAGCTAAGAAATTTTAGGAGGTGGACGACACTGACTGGCTGAAATGTGATGTTTAACCCCCCCAAAAAAGCTAATACAGGCCTGATACATCAAACTGATATATGGGTTAGAGTTAGTTGTATATGTACTTATGCCCACGCCGGTGGCCAGTTTGACAGCAATGGGGGGGATTCCACAGGGCATGAACAGAGGCTCCAGGATGTACTGTCCAAAGGCAAGAGAGATCACTGCCATCCCTGCAGGCCTGGAGGACACACAGGAGAAGAAATACACACATACAGTATATGTATATATATATATATATATAATATAGTTGTGATTATTACAAATATATAAAATAATAGTAATTCATATGATAAAATAATAATGTAATGTTAATATCAATAATGTTAAGTAATAATAACAATAATAATGATAATATTACCAATAATAATCCTATGTATTTTATCATATATGTTGTATATTTTTCTATATTTTTTTATATTTTAATATTGTACTCATGACATTTTATGTATTTGTAATAAATAAATAATATAACTATGTCATTAATATTATATTATTTGATATTGTAGTAGTTACATTTACATTATATTAGTTACATGAAATTATGTCAAAAGTCTAACCAGGGACAGGGGTCACAAATTAGCTTCAGCTAGAAACACTAAATGTCAAATTGAATTTCCCCTGTTAAACAAACAAATAAATAAATTACTTAATATAGGTTGTATATAGACCCTAATTATCCCGTTAAGCAGGTTGAGTTAACTTGGGGTGGGATGGGGAATTACTTTTACATGCACATAAAGATTTAAATTTGCCTATTTGATTACCTATTGAATACTAAACAAATGTGAGAAGCACTCTTACACTCCCTCCACAGTATAAACCCACAAAAAGATCAGAGCAAATTCAGTGTAAAAATGCACATAAAATACAGAAAATCAAATGGGTGAATAGGCCTACTTTTTTCATGGCACTATGTATGTGTATGTGTCCATGTGCATGCATTTGTATACATGTATGTTTGTATATGTACATGTTCCTTTTCCCCCCGAAGTAAAACACAAAAATCACAGCAATCAAATGATAAAAAATGGTTACTGTTGTTCATTCTATTTACTGTAAAACGCACAATAGAACACAGATAATTTTGAAAAAATAGCTGAATTACTCAGAAACCTGTTTGAAGGCAAAAGGCCACAACACATAATACATTATATTACATGTATATATACATATATACATTTAGAAATCATTTATAATTGTTATGGATGATGGTAATGGGATGAATTGTTCTTAGGATGAATCTAGAAATAACTAAGTAACCCAGTAATCCAAATACATTTCCATTGTCCTCTAAAGCCCTCTTATCCGGGGCATGTTTGTTGAACCCTGATTTTCCCAGCAGGTCCAGGGATTCAACCTGGCAATCCTCCAGCCACATTCTCTAACCTCCAGCCTAGCGTTGCCCCACTCTGATTGGCCGTTCCGACTCTCATATATCTCCATGTAAGTTCTATTGACTCAGGTATTAGGCAGTTATTCAGCAGATATGAGTGTATGTGTAATATCTGATGGGCGGCATCCAAGACAAACTCGACCCGTAATCACATCCTCATGAGGAGCGCAGCGGGCCGGTTTTTCTATAGGCTCGGCTCCGATAAGAATCAAATAAGTTTGGCTGGTACCGAGGGCTCATCTACGGCTCATCGGTATTTCCCTCTTCATTTCCCACCGCAGCCGCTGAGCTGCTGCAGCCGGGGATATCTCGCTTTGTCTCTCTCGCTCTCTGTTTTCATTCTCTCTCTCACCCGCCCTCTCTGTCTCTGTTCATTTTCCCATGGTTTCCATTGAGTCCCGGTAGCCCGAGGCAAGCGTGGAATTGGGCAGCTGAGGATAGCCACTAGACTGTTTATACTACCTTGCCTCGGCTGGGTACACACAGCTGCCAGGCTCGCTGAGCATTTTTTCTCACTTCGCTGGCCTAAACTAAACTCACTATGCAACTTCACAAGGGTTTAAAGCGAGCCAGTGCCGTTTATTTGGCTGTTTTAGTCTCACTAAATTTCGTGAAATGAGCACAAACTCTGAAATGCAGATTATGTGTTGCGGACAGGAATGATATGAAGATTAGGTTCCTCGACGACAAAAGGATTACGTGACAAGAGCACAAATTGGAGACGCCGTGTTCACGTGTTCGTCAGGTGAAAAAGGTTAGCTAAAGGTTAGTTAAAGTTAGCGTTAAGTTTAGGCAACTAAAACAACTTTGGTGAAGATTTAGGAGAAGGTTTGGCCATGGTTAAAGGGAAGCCAAACACTTTTCAGGTTGGACTGACCTGATCTTGCAATTGCAATCTGATATTGGCTGATCTCAGTTACCTGTGATGTAGGTCAGTGATTCTCAACCTTTTTTCATATCAAGGACCCCTAATTTAGTACACATTAGGGCCACAGACCCCCATTTGATGAGGTTTTGTCTCCAGGACCCAAATCTGTCCAGAATTCCATGACTATCTGAGATAACAGTGAAACTATGACCAAAATAGTCATTCTTCTACATTCTCTAATTGTGTTAACTTCTTGTAAATGAAATAATGTCCTGGGGATCCCCTGGAACTCCCTCAAGGACCCCTGGTAGTCCCCGGACCCCACACTGAGATACCTGTTCTGAGGTTACCTGTTTTGTCATTTGTTATGGATCAGCCAATAGCAACCAAGATTAGCCAATAGCAGATTGCAATTGCAAAAGTGTGCTTTTTTTAACCAGTAGATGTCAAAAGTAGTCTGTGTTTGCTTTCCCTTTAAATATGAAAAACTTTCACTAAGAATGAAAACTCCACTCAGCGGAAAACTTTGTGGCATGGGTTGGGAAGTGGACCCGAGTTGCCGGAATTGAAGGTAAATTTCTCCCCTCATCCGTCCCCTGACCTACCTTATAGCAATGAGGTCAGCCCATAGTCTTATGAAGGCCATCTGAGGTCCAAAGGCTTCCAGTATATAGGTGTAATGTCCGCCAGACTTCTTAATACAAGTCCCCAGCTCAGCATAAGATAGGGCTCCTGGAATGACACAGGTGATGGATTGGCATTGGCTCAGAAACAAGTTGCACAGGACATTAGACCAAGGGGCTCTTAAACTGTCTCAGCTGGACCTATAGAAATCAACTCTCCTTCCTTGGGCCCCACGTTCATCAAAATATATTACTCTGGAGCCTTTTCGGATCTCACCCCCATAGCTTAAGAATTTAGATAGGCAGAAGTTTAATTAGAAGTTCAGTGCACAGGAGTGAAGGAAGGTAGGGAAGGGGTTAAGGATGGGTATTTAAGGATGAAGTGCTTGGACCTTTCATTACAGTGCAAAAACAAAAGGCTTTAAGATATGCACTAGAGTAATATCCATTATAATATACAGATGTGCACAGCACTGTTTCCCAAATGCTTTTTTTTAGCAGTGCTATTTGGAGATGACTTTGGGTTTTGGTTCAGTCTGCCTCAGTTTTGGACCCAGTTTTTGTTCCAGCACTACAGTGGTTCTCATTTGGATTCTCTTGCAAGTCTCGCAACACTTGCAAGACTTGTCTTGGCTAAGAATGTAGTAGTAGGCTGATTTTCTACAACCACAGATCCAGTCTCAACAGGCTGGCTTCATTCAGTTGTCAACCTAACCTTGAAGGTATTTTGGCCAAATGATTGGATTGACATTGCACAAAAGAACAACCGTTTTGACAAAAATTGACAAAAACTGGTTGTTTTTTCCCATTAACACCCACACATTTTTGACATACATTTTCTTTATAAATTTAAATTATATTACAGATTTTGATGAGAGAAGACAAAATTTACAAATAAGACAGAGCATGACAAAGCAAAGACAATTCTTCTAACAATACATTTTCAATTGATGGGCTTCCTCTCAAATTTCCTGAAATGTTTTCAACACATGGGAGACAATTAGCTGTCAGTTACAAAAAGAAGGGCCCTAACAGTGTTGTTGGACATCTGTAAGACACTAGCACATGTGTTTACATGGAGCCTTTCATTCCACTAATAATCAGAATAGAATAGATACAAATTACATTTCATTCCGTTTGAAAGAAGTGGTATAAGCCTTTCATAATCAGTTCAATGGATACAAATTTGTCATGTAAACGCTCATTCCGATCACATGGGTTGGAATATATACACTTTTTCTGCGCATGCTCCCACTTTTGAGGTAAGTGACATCAGTGACGTTTACTAGTTTCCAGAATCAGAATCATGGCGGGTGCCAAACAAAAGTGGGCTGCGCTCAGAATGGGACACAACACACACTACATGCAACATGTAACTCTATGGCACATGTAGAATGTTTAGCATGGTGGAATCCCATTTCGACCACGGACCCGGTCTGTTGCTGACACAACCTTTTTGTTAGAAACATTTTGATAAGTGGCAGCTGCGGTAAAGCTCGACCTGCGCTCGCCTTCTCCTGTTTAATAACTGAGTCATATGTTCTGATGAAAGTGTTGCTTCATCAGAAAGAATGGATTCGGTGGAGCATGTAAACGTACACCTTATGCGCTCATTTTATTTAGCGCTCATGTAAACACTTGCATGGGAATCTTCAATCTGAATGATTTCATTCAGAATGAAAAAATATCACTTGTGTCACCGCAGCTACTGATGGCATGAAAGCACAGCGTTCAGGATAAAGAGTCACAGTACATGAACTGCTACCAACACAAATACGATAAGCAGGGAAATGTGAGTCAGAGTTAGGATTTATCAAGCCTGTTAGTAAGATTGTTTGTCTTGGATCACTGAACGCTGTCACTTTGTCAGTCATTTTGATGTCCTTGAGCACTCTTGCAATTAGTTTGTTCTCTCCAGCTATTTTGAATTTGCATCATGCCTCTGCATGCCTGAAGAAACTCTGTGGAAACCAGTCTACCCAGTCTGGCAGCAATCTATCCCACTATGTAAAACATTTTTGTACTATTTGGAATGCATTTACAATATCTACTATGATAAACGGAAACGCATGCTCAGTTGTGGGGGTGGCTTGTGTGCAATGCAACTGTCTTCACTGTCTGAGTAAGCATGACAATGCTTACTGAGTAAGCATGACAAAGCAAATATTTACATTTCCCTAGAATGTCCTCAAAGCATTCCACCTGTAGATTAAACCAAAAAATAATTCATCTTGAAATCTTGTTTTCCTTCAACAAATGAGGCAGTTCTGCCAATGGGGTGAGATCATTTCATTTGTTTCTAAAGCAGTTTGAAACATATGCACCTGTTTCAAGAATTTCCTTGAAATGAATGACAATATCTTGAAATAAGGTGGATCACTCCACTAGTATCAGGATATTCTTTTTTTTCACTTGTTTAAACTTAAAATGAGATTTAGACTTAATACTAGACTGATTGACTTGAGGATATTTCTGTAGCACACAACACATTAGACTTCATTAGTACTTAAGCCTGAACTCTCATCTTACTGTACACTTGTCACACAAGAAGCAATGCAAACAAACCTGCTTTATCTCCCATTCTCCTCATTTTTTCCTCACAGCAGGGAATAGACAATACAATGTTTTGTAAATTTAAACTCCAGCAGCAACCACTTAACTCTGCGTAACTTCACATAACTCTTACTTTTGTTTCCATCACTTTCTGCCTCTTTCACGGCGGCCCCCCTCAAAGCTGGACAGACTCACCGAACAGCGACAGCACGCCGCAAGCGATCCAGACCACCAGCGACATCCCCACGCTGCCCGAGTTCTTCAGGATCCCCTTGGGAGAGATGAAGATCCCGGCTCCGATGATGGTCCCGATGATGATGGAGATCCCCCGGAGCAGGGTCACCTTCTTCCGCAGCTCCACCTTCTCGCCCGGGCCGTCGGCGTCCTGGAGTTTCCCGTTGGGCTCCGGCTGAGTCCCGTTTTGGGACTTTTGGGACGAATCCTTTTTGCCATTTGCTGCGACTCCATCTCCAAGAGTGGATGCAGACCTTCTGGTCATTTTTTTTTTTTCCAACACTGCCTAATACACACACACACACACTCTCTTTTGGATGGACTGAGAGCTGTCCCTCTGGTCTAGCCTTAACTTATCCAAGCCTATGTGATTGGTGCTAAGCTGAGTTACAAAACTTCACTGGAACCAAATCCCAGGGAGAAACCTCTTTGATTCAGTACTCTCTCTCTCTCTCTCTCGCCCTCTCTCTCTCTCTCTCTCTCTCTCACTCTTTCTTTCTGCCTGCCTTGCTTCTTTTCATTCATGCCCCACTCACTAATCTCTCACAGTAAACCCCCGACTGCCTGTTGCTCTCCTCTCCAACCGCTTCACTCATGATCCAAAAGTTTTTTTTTCTCATTTCCCTATGTCCCTTCTTGTCTCTATTTGTCTCCCTTTCTGTCTCCTCCTATCTTTCCTCTTCCCCCTCCCTCCCTCCCTCCCCCTGTCTCCGTCAAGCCTTTTAATTATCCCTTTACTTTTGTGCGGTCCTTCCTCTTAAACCAGCTGTGATTTACAGTGGTGAGGTGTTTTGTTCCCTTCAGAGCGAGGTAATGATGATGCAATCTGGAGGGTTGCAATCCCCCTAACCTGTTTTTCAAAGCCTGACTGTCAACTCACCTACTTCCGGGTGTGTCTAACATTACCACCTCTCCCCTTTCCCTCATGCATTTTCCTGATACTAACCCATACTTCAATGAGATTTATGGGGATGGGCATTTAAGAATACTGTGCTTGGAATATACAGATGTACACAACACTGTTTCCCCAATGGCTTTTTTTTTTTTTTGCAGGGCTATTTGGAGACGACTTTAGGTTTTACCTCAGTTTTGGACCAGACCACCAAGGGTCCTTGAGAGGGTTCCAGGGGGACCCCAGCAAATTGATGAATTGTTAAACTTCAGCATTATTTAATTTACAAGAAGTTAACACAATTAGAGAATGTAGAAGAATGACTGTTTGGATCATAGTTTCTCTGTTATCTCTCTACCTACAATACAGATAGTCATGGAATTCTGGACAAGATCATATCTAACCATAAAAATATTCTCAGATTTGGGTCTGAGAGACAAAATCTCATCAAATGGGGGTCTGTGGCTCTAATGTGGACTAAATTAGGGTCCTTGATATGAAGAAGGTTGAGAATCGCTGACTTAAACAACTGCCGCAAATGAGCTAATTCAGGTTGTTCAAGTTCAAGTTGTTTATTTCCACAGCCCTTTATCACAAGCATGTCTCAAAGGACTATACAGAGAAAGAGCCTCTAGAACTAGAAGAACAACAATCAACCAGAGAACAGAATGATAAAGGACAAACATCAGGAAGACACTCAAAAACAGATTATAGCAAGACATAACAGCCTACCTAATCTACATGACACCACCAGCCTTAGACCCTCCATGCATACAAGGAAAAACCTTTATTTTTCTATTAATTTCAAGACTGAACATAAAGGTTTCAAGATAGAACCATACACCCAAGAACTTTTTAAAAAGTCTTCTACATGCAAAAGAGTTCAAATATTAAAAACTGAAGGACCATGAATACACGTTTATGTTTAAAAGTTTGCTGTCCCTATGTAAGATATGGAGGACAGAGGGTGGAGGAGCCAGTAGGAGAAGCATTTTTGACCAGTACACTATGACTATGCAAAATACACTGTGGTGTTGCTGTCGCAGGGACATCTTGCATTAATAGAGTGTACTGACCTCCAAGAGGAACAGAAACTGGGATGGTGGCCAGTGGTGACGAGCATTCCAGGGTAGGTTTTCCAGAAATTGATGTCAAGTCCAGCCCATGCCCAACACTGACACGTCTCACCAAAACGTGTCACATGATCCAAACGACACCAAACAGTTCAATCCAGGTCAGGTCAGTATCTTTATTGTCCCAACGGGGAGATTTGCTTGCAACATGATGCCCAATTCCACACGGCATATTCCTGGCGGCTCTGTCACTGATCACAGAAGGCTTGTTTTGTGGGGCGTTAACATTGAGTTTCTCTATGCCTGCACACTGATATGATCCCTGAGGTATTCAGCAGCGAACACTTGATCCATTTCCAGCTGTGAGAGAATGTCCACACCAACATGCACACCAAAAAAACTGGGATTGTAATGCAAATAAGGGTGCGACCACGCCTACAGTTTGTTGTCTTTGGTCCAAACCAAAGTGGAAAAGTTGACTTTGTTGCATTTTTGTATTTTGGTGTGTTTAGGTTCACACTGCCCAAGTACAATCAAACCAGGGCTTGTGAACAAAAGTCACATGCACTCATAAGTAGTTTGTTTATTGGACAGCGTTTTGGTGACCTGTCATCCCGCCAGGTTAGACATCTTGGTGGCTGGGAGGGGGTCAAAACAAATCTGATCCCAGGCCCTGTAACTAGCTGAGCCTGATGGACTTGTCTGTGCACTCTGAGCATCAGTCCAGTCTTCACTTGGCAAGCATGAGGACCTGCTGGCTATCAGATGTCAAAATTCTTCTCCTTATACCCATAAACCCTTGTGTTTTCGGGGTCTTTTCCTGTAGTAGCACCGAGACATTTCCAGGCGTCTCGGTTTCCGTTATTTGGTGCCACCCGAGTTTGAATGGCATTGTTCTCACCTGGCCAAACAAGCCAGACTAAAGGAGAAAACAGTACCTCTCCAAACATGGTGTGAACACGCCCTGAGACAATAATGCGGCTAAGGCAGGACCCATGGAAACACCATACTCTGATTATGTTGGTGCGATTATAGCTGGAGTGAGAGTAATCACAGTAACATATGTGATATTCTTTGATTTTACTGGCATTAATGAAAACCACTCAGAACATGTAAACATCATCACATTTCTTTAAGTGTGATCAAGTTGCTCATGTGTAGTTGGTGACATAGCTCATGTTATTTTTTTGTCATTTCATTTTTGTCATTTTCATTTGAATACTTGCAATAACATGTAAAACAGACTATTTGGGGAGGTGTCACTTGATAGAGTCATGTAAACGGCCTTGATTGATTGATTGATTGATTGATTGATTGATTGAGGGACTGACACCAAAACCTGACATTTACTGTTGATGCTTCAGATAGCTGAAAGTTTTCTGCTATCAAACTCCATTGCAGCTGCACTGGAAATATGTCAGCATGACGTCACGTTGTCTATGTTTGGCCAGTTATCCGTGGGACACCTTTGTACCATTGGAAACCAGAGTGCATGAATTACCCAACCTGCTGTTTGGACAGCTGGACCCAGACTTCCATTCATTACCACTGCTGGAGTAGTGCATTGTAAGTGGGAATGACTTAGGCCATGCTGTACAGGTAGGAATGTGTGGTTTTTCAACAGAAGTGTCCCATGCCTCGCCTATATTGGCATATTATGCTGTGATCAGTGTTGAGGAAGGTACTCTGAAAAAGTAATCCATTACCAATTACTCCTTACTCTCTATCTCTCTCTCATCAACCTGCTCAATACACACTCAACATAGGGGTCATGAAATTCTGAGGAAACTGCATGTTTTTGCATTTTATGTATGTGTAGCACTTTATGTATGTGGATGTGGGGTTTTTAAGTATATATGTGTTATTGTTTATTGTACTTATTATCTTGTATTGTATGTTGCTGCAACCAAATTGCCCTCTGGAAATTAATAACTATGATCTGAACTGAACAAAATTGTAATGCGATTACTTTACTCATTACTCCCTGATTATTACTTTACTTTTAAGTGCTTTTTTGTGCTTTATTAAGCAAGTAATTGCCTAATGCAATTAGTAAGTAAACATTAAGGCATTACTGCCTTTGGACAGAACAAGGCATAAGCCAAAAGCCTATTTTTATATACTTGCTACAAAAGCCGCCTCAAAGTAAATATTTCAATGAGAGAAATTATTATTGATAACGGAGGCTATGGATATTGATGAGAAATTCAATCTTTGCCTGTTCAGGAGGGGTTGAGGCTTTCTCACCATCATCTGTCGGGGGTCGAGGATCTTTCACTCCGAGTTTGGATAGGTGTTTCTGGCCTGGGCATAACTAAATTCAAAATCTCCACTTATCAAAGCATTCAGCAATCTCTGCCATTGTGCCTCTGTTTTGTTTACATCCCACTACAGTACAGTTGCAGTCTGTGCAAACATGTGTGTATCAACAATATTGATTGTTTTAATTCAATGCCTTGTGGCGTAATTCTTTTGAAATTCGATGATGTGATTACTAAAAATTTGATAGTAGTGCGTTACACTGCTGCGTTACTGGGAAAAAGTACAAAAAGTTATGCCTAACACTGAGTGTGATTTATATGTGTTTGTGCTTGGATGCCACCCAAACATATTTGGTACTGGTCCACCTTTAATTTGTGCTGGCAAAGATGTTATGCTATGGGACAAGTACATACAGGATCCACATCTGTACTTCTCCTCAGTAAGCAGGACTACAACTGATACTGTACCATTGTAGACCCAATGTGGGTATATCATCAATAGAAACTAGTGTTCTGTTCGCAGTGCTGCTGCACAGAGCACTGTTCGCTTGTTTATTCAAAGTTTATTAATATTGACTTGATTGAATATTGTCCAAATTGCACCAAATCCGACACTGCACTTCCTTGGGTCCCCAGCAATACACCCGCCAAGTGTGAAGTCGATCGGACGAACGGTTCTCGAGATATGCGACAGACACACAGACAGACAGACAGAGATTCCTTGCTTTATAGTATGATGCAACAGTCCTGTCTGCTGGAAAACAGCCCATAGTTTGCCCCACCAAGTTTGAGATAAAGATATTGGATGGAGTTCAAGGCCAATGTGACACATTTCCTCTCTATGAAAACACACCGGTGTTCCCAGGACAGCCACACAGTAGGCAAATAAAGAGCTCGATAATGTTCAAGCGCTCCACAAAAATGTGACGCACCAGAGGAAACTGATGCAACATTGGAGATTTTTGCGAGTGAAGTCATGTGATTGAAGCGGCAAAGTGCCGAGGTGTAATTATTTGTCATACTTAATAAAACATCTCTCTCTCTTACACGCACACACACACACACACACACACAAACACACAAAGGTGCAATGATAAGAATGAGGAATGCTTTTGTAAACAATTTTCTCCCTGTGTGTTGTACATTCACTTTGAGTTTTCCTTTGATATGTTTCTGACTGATCTCTTATCACTGATCTTTTCACCGCGGCAGCAGGAACCTTTCTCAGAATCAACGAGGCTCTCTTATCTCGCAGCAGCATGTTTTGGGACTGCAGATGAGGAAATGACTGAAATCAAAGACTCATGTCATTCATTTCGAAATTGGGTTGAAGGAACGGCAGTTATCACCGGTGAAAAGCTCCCGTCTGCACCTTCCTGTTTAACGTTGTTTTGTCGCCTTGATTTTCCTTGTGGGCAAATGACATCTGTAACGGTAAAAAGACTTTGGGACCTTGGGACTCTTGTCCTGAGTCTGTTTCACCTCCAAAACCCTTTCTAGCAAACAGCTGATGTTAAATAGATGTGCACACACATAACGTTTTTTTTTTTTGTCTGGAAAAAGCACTGCCTGGAGCGCTTCTTGTGAGGAGAAATAAAAAGCGGATCACGATAGCTGAGTAGCTGGCTAGCATGCTAACTAGCTGGTTAGCATTTCTAGCAGATAATACAGGGTTGTGCAACAAGCAAAGGCTTACCGTACATTCCCAATCAAGGTTATTATAGTTTTGCATTTTTCATTAGTTTCTATTTTTATTTAGTTTTGACTTTTTGTTTTCAATTTCAGTTTAGGTTTAATTTGTTTAGTTTGTATTTTTTGAAAATGCTTAGTTTTCGTTTAGTTTTTATTAGTTTCAGTGTTAGCTTTAGTCTTTTTTTGTAATTTTGGGGTATTTGTCAGGGGCGAGATTCAAAAATTTAAAATACTAGGCTTATGTATGAAATAAATTGACAAAGACGAAAATTAAAGAGATTTTCTCTATAATTTTAGTTTATTTTAGTTAGTTTTGTAAACACAATACAGTTTCAGTTAGTTATCGTTTTTTTGTAAAGCCTCGTTTTTATTTTTATTTCAGTTAACGAAAATGTTTTTTCACACCTAGTTTGTGTTATTTTGTTCGTTTTCGTTAACGATAATAACCTTGTTCCCAATACACGTCCAGTATGATTCCACAATTCACTTACTACGAATTTCTCCACTGGCACTTTTTCCATTTATGTTGTTGTTGTGGGAAACAGCCAGCCTCCTACCTAGCATGAAACCCAGCCTCTCCTTCATTGTGATTGGCTGACTGAGAAAAAAGCCGAGTCATTCGGCGCTTTTCTGAAACGTTGAACATTTTTCAACTTCTGAAAGCGTTTCGCTCTACCAAAAAGCCAGGTGCAGTGTTTTTTCTCCTCAATGATGTTAATGAAAAAAGGCGGTGGCAGTTTTAAAAAAAAACACTAGCACCAAAATGACAGTTGAGACGATGTGTGTAGTCGTCCATAGCTGCTACCTGCATCCATTTGTGAAATCAGGACCTAAATATCTTTCTGATATCAGTTCAAAACAGTTTCCAAAGATGTTTTAATCTCTGTCAAATGCTTGCTGGGTTTGGATTGGCTACTTCACATGTCCAAATCATGGTTTGGACCTGAAAGATTCTGTTATGGTTCTTTGTATCGCCTCTATGTTGTAACTTCTGCTTTGAAAAGTGCATTATAAATAAAGTTTCTTATCATTATTATCATTATGGTTGACTTTGTGTCAGCATAGTGTCAAATCAGCAGCAGCAGGTGGAGTTTTTTTTTTTCAAAGAATTCGAAGAAAGCTTGATGTTGTTTAAGTTACCGCCAGGCAGTAGCTATAACAATGGCACAGCATCAGTATTTGTGTGTGTGTGTGTGTGTGTGTGTGTGTGTGTGTGTGTGTGTCACTGGATGAGCCCGTCACTGCAGCCATCAAAGTATAACCGCCGCTGGTGACTAACAACAGAAAAGGGAAGGAAAGAAGGGGAAAAAAAGGACGAGATAAAGAAGGTTTTCTGTCTTTTGTTCTCTCTGTGTGGGATGAAAAATCTCTTTGCAGATTTGATACGCTCCCCCCTCCGGCAAAATACTCTTGTCAGGACAAGTGTTTAAAGGCAGAAGAGAGGGAGAGAGCGAGGGAGAGAAACAAAGGAGAGAGAGAGAGGCAGAGAGACATAGAGACTTCTATCCCTTTTAGGTTTGACAGTTCCAGCGGGCCCCCCCCTCCACACTCAAAGTTGAATAAGGAGGCATAGCGAGCCAAGGACAAACAGTCACCTCTCACAGAGCCTTTCAAGTCTTTCAATAGATGCCCCCCCCCCCCCAACCAAACTGCCACCACCCCCTCCAATGAATCCACGCGGACATCTCTGCAGAAGGCCCTCCGCTAAATGGACTTTATAGCATTCTCACAGCGGGATCGGAGAATTTCACTACTACTTTCACACCGGCCCAAAAGATTGACTTCAATTTTGAATTTTAGAAGCATTCAAGTTCACCAAATGTGCTTTGCAAGTTGAAATTCCATTTCGGCGTCACCTCTAGCAAGTGGCCAAAACCAAGGCTAATGCTAATGCTAATGCACGGCTAATAGCTTTTTTTTATAGTATTTTATAATTGTTTTTTATTTTATTTTTTTCTTTATTTAACCAGGTGAGTCCCATTGAGATGTTTGTCTCTTTTGCAAGGGAGCCCTGGCCAAGAGAGCAGCAAACAGATGTTACAAAAATGCAACACAAAAAAATTACAAGGAATACATACAAATATACAAATTGCACAGTATACAATCTCAAGTAAAACAGCTACAAACTTCAGTTTTTAAAGACTGCAACAGACTTTTAAAATCTCCCAGAGGAAGATGAAGTGATCCAGGTTTGCATCTTTCTGGAGCTGATTCCAGGACCATGGAGCATAATAACTGAAAAAAAAAAAAAAAAAAAAAAATGCTATTGCTAAAGCTAATGCGTCTCGTTCGCCTCGAGGAATCCAGCAACAAATACATTACAGAACATATCTGACTCCCCGGAAACTCTTCTCAGTGAAAATCACTAGCAACCCAAATTGCTCCTTAACAGTGACAGTTTTTTGGCAAGCGGTTGCATCTTATCTCCTCTCATTACTTCGACTCCGACTGTACAAATCCTGAATGACAAGAAAGAGAGTACTATTTGCAGGATTGACAGCTGCTAAAAAGATGATTAAAGATTATTATTATTATTATTATTAACAAACTTTTCTGTTTGTCTTTGTTAAATGTTAAATGTTAAGTGTCTAATCATATTCCCTTGTCTATCGTTGAATACTTGTTTGTTCTGTCTATTATCGTCTGTTAAAAAAAAAAAAAAAAATTTGATAAAAAAATTAAAAAAATTGAAGCCAATGCGGAAATGGCAGTTCTTCTAATGTCTCCAAGACTCAAAACCCGGCCCTTCAGATGCCAGTGGATGGCATCACACTCAATACGTCCATCTTTTTTTTTTTTTTTACAGTCAATGGTGTAAACGTACAGATTGGACCAGTTCAAAGAAAAACTAGAGCTGTAATTTGGCTCTTGACAGTGGACTGCAGCAGTCAGCTGGGCCAGGTTCCACATGGGTGCATTAGGGCAGGGATTCTCAACCTTTTTCATATCAAGGGCCCCTAATGAGATTTTGTCTCTCAAACCCAAATCTGAGAATATTTTTATTGTTAGATATGATTTTGTCCAGAATTTCATGACTATCTGTATTGTAGGTAGAGAGATAACAGAGAAACTATGATCAAAACAGTCATTCTTCTACATTCTCTAACTGTGTTCACTTCTTGTAAATGAAATAAAGGTTTAACAATTAGTCAGTTTGCTCGGTACCCCCTGAAACTCCCTCAAGGACCCCTGGTGGTCCCCGGACCCCACGTTGAGAACCACTACATTAGGGCACATTAGGGTGTATTAGGATACATTGCACCCTCAGTTAAAATGCATGGTCCCTCAGTAAATCCCTGCTCCTCGTCGTTCCACGTAGTTTGATTTCAATTCATTTGACTAATTTCACAGTTGGAGTAGTATTTTATGGCTAAAGCAAGTCTATCATATTGTATGATAGGCAATATTTTACTCATTTAAGTGTTACGGCATCACAGCTGTTTTACTAAACCAGCTGCAGACAAAAGATAAGAAATAAGTGACTATATCTTATTAAACCCTCTTGTTATTTCATTCTAAGCTAAACAATTATTTCCCTGAGATGAAAAGGTTTTATGCAGAGCAAAGCAGTTTGAGGAGCAGCCAAATTTAGACCCAACACTCCCTCAGGCTGGATTGGCAATAGCCAAAACTGTTCAAATTGATTGTTTTCTAGAGTGGGAAACTGTTGTGTGGATTTAGAGATTGTTTTGGTGCAATTTCACAAAATTAGACAAAACTTTAATGGTAGACCTGAACGAAAAGAAACAAAATCTTTCTGCTCTCCCTGCAACGAATATGAATACAAAACCTATTCTCATGGTTGTACGAGTTTGTGTGTGTGTGTGTGTGTGTGCACCTGTATGCACATGATGGTATGTAAAGCCCTTTGAGACATGCTTGCGATAAAAGGCCATATGAATAAACACGACTGGACTGGACTAACACTTGTTATGATAGCAGACGTTTGGATGGTATGTGTAGTAAAGCAGCAGCAGTAATAACAGTGTCAAAACCAGTTAACCAGAGCCTTAACACACGCATGCTCACACACACACACACACACACACACTCTCTTGCTCTCATTCAGTATGGATGTTAAAGGTAATATGTGTATGATTTTCACTAAATGTACTACCTACCAATCAGAAACTGACAGTGTACTGTACAATATACAGTTTAACCGTGAGACAGTTTTACGAAGTAGGATGAAAAGCAAGGAATAAGTTCCCAGCAAGCATCTGATGAATGTCAATGTGCAGGATGTGGCCAAAAATTCATATTAAAACAGCTTTGGAAACTGTTTTGAACTGCAATCAGAAAGATATTTAGGTTCTGATTTCACTAAACAATGCAGTGAGCAGGTATGAATGACGACAACGCCTCAATTTTCATTTCGGAGCTGTATTTACATGGGTTTTCAACACCGGTGCAGGCGAATGTATCAACATCTGTTCAACGTTAAAGTGTTTGCTGGGTTACAAGCAATAGAGGATAAAGGCTAAGCAGGGGATAATGTACAGGGAGCTGGTCATTACAGCAAAATAAGTCTCGGCAGGGTCAAGACCGCTACGTGAAGCAGAGGCTCCCGGTGCATTATTCTGCTTTATTACCAAAGAAAACAGAGGTGGGGACTCGAGTCATGTGACTTGGACTCAAGTCACAGTTTTAATTGCTTGAGACTTGATGCATGAAGAGAAGACTTGAGACTTGACTTGACTTGGGTTCTGGTGACTTGGGACTTGATTTTGACGTGTACTTTGATGACTTAAAAAGGTTTCTAAAGTCTTGACTTAGACTTGAATTGATTTGGGTTCTAGTGACTTGAGACTTGACTTGACTTGGGTTCTGGTGACTTGGCTCTTGACTTGACTTGTACTTTGATGACTTGAAAAGGTTTCTAAAGTCTTGACTTGAGATCATGGGTTTGTGTAAATGACTTGATGAGATTGATGAAAGTGATGAGATTTGTTCCAGCAGACGACTGAATTTAAATTCTGTTTTCTGAATTTGTATAGAATGATTGAATTTATTGAAGTTAAAACTGATTCTAGAAATCAAACTCATGATGCTCTTACCAAGTTTTTATCCTATTAAAACCATATTGCATTGAAAAGTCCTAGATATTTAGTTTTCTTTAAGATATTAAATTGATACTGGACTCTTGATTTGTTCTGACTCGACTTGCTGTTCTACATTTAGACTTGAGACTTGTGCCTCAAGACTTGAGACTGACTTGGGACTCGAGGACAGTTGACTTGGTCACACCTCTGAAAGACAATCATTTGATGCAAAATATTGATTTCAAATGTTATTACAAGCTAAAGTAATTTACAAGCCTCTGCCAAAAAAATACTTCAGCAGGACTATAACCTTAGAAACATCTTAAGATCTTGCCTCCTGTTGGAGTCACTAACCTGCCTACCAGAGTCAGTCCAGATTTCCTATTGGAAATATGTATGGATTATGAATGAAAACAGAAAAATAATAATGTCACTTCTTTCCATATGTATTACATTATCTCTTTAAAGCACATTGTGATGCTCTTGGTATGAAATGTGCTATATAAAGAAAGCTTGACTTGACTGATTGTAACAGCTGTGTTTTATTTCTTCTTTCCTGCTAACCTCAGCTACTTGATAATAAGAAAAAGCCTCAAGTGTTAAATTTAATTAGCAAAAGAGAAAATGATGAGCTAAACTGCAGACAATAACCAATTAAACACAGTGTCACACAACATTATTGATTAAACCAGTCGCCTTTTCCATTGCAAGTAATTTCCCATCCATCCTGTGATATGGTTTCTCCTCTGCAGGCAAGGAACTCATGGTTTCATACACTCTCCACACTGGGGTTCAACTGATGTTTTTGTACTGAAGCTGACAATAGCCTATATTATTTTTTTTTGCTTATATTCAATATCTTTAAGACTGAAGATATATATGCCAAAAAACTGATATGTAAATAAAAAAAACAAACATATTACCTCAAAGTATTCCATGTTTCCCACCAGAAATGTATTCTTGTCAGGTTGGAAAAGCCTCTGAAACAGCATTCAGACCATCATGTGACACTGAAGCTATGTTCACACAGCAGGAAAATCCTGTTTCTTTTTTCAAATCTGACATTTAAAGCTGACTGTCCACACTGCAGTGTACAAGTGACCGGATTGGATTTGTGTTTGTTGCTGTTTTAGTGGCTGTGTCTGATTTGAAAAGATCAGATTTCATATGGGGTTTTTTGCTGTCCACACATGAGAAAAAATACCTGACTTGTATTGGATATGCCAAAAAAAAAAATCTAATTTGAGCTGCTTGTGTGAACATAGCCTAAAACTCTCCATTGAAACGCACAACAATGAAATTCTTCTAGGTGGGTTAGCAGGGAGAAGCAGGTTTCACTGCAGGTTTTACAGACAGTCGAGTAAAATCCTCCCACACCTGGAATGAACAATAATGACAATAAAAACAAATTCATACGGAATCTGATCAAAATTTCTCATTAGAATCAGTTCATGTTACAAGTAGTTTAGTATCGATCAATTCTACAATTCTACAATAGAGGGGAAAAAAGAGGGAGACGCTGCTTACATCAAAAAGACAAAAAAAAGGCAGAATTGTCTCCAACAGTACAAAGTGCAAATGCCTGCACATAAATGTTGTCTATTACCTCCAACCTCCATCATATCAGAGGTGGATGACACTGACTGGACGATATCCAGTATTTAATAAAAGACCAATATCGGCCCCATCGATCGGTCCAACCCTACTCCTCTTCCACACTCCCTCAGACCCTCCAAGAAGACTGCTACAGTAGGCCATGTATTTTTAATGCGATAATCAGCGGGGATTCATAATCTAATAACCTGCTGGTTCAGCAAACCGAGGGAGAAAGAAAGAAGAGAAGAGAAGGTTGTTGAGCTTGCAACTTGTTGGCCGCTGGCTTCAGGCTCCTTTTGATTAGTTGTTGTTTTTTTTTTTGTATTATTAGCTATTAATTCAGCATTCTCTGCTAGGAGTGTGGTTAGTCCTGAGGTGAGGCCTGCTGGCATCACCAGAGTGTCACCTATTCACGGAGCGGGTCTATGAAATATAGATCACTGCTGTGGGCTTCACAGAGAGGCCGGGCTTATGGGGCTGCATGGCCAAGCAGGGAAGAAAGACAATGGCTGAGATCTGCAACGAAGCAATACAGCCTCACAAAAAAATGTGGAGTTTTGGACGCGAATGATGAGAAGATTACGTTCTTCCATCACGAAAAGGATTATGTGACAATAGCATGAATTGGATGTAATTTTTTTTTTTTCATACATACATAAATCATATTGTGATCCCCAAAATCATCTTGCCACTCCCTTGACCCTCAGGTTGAGAACCAGCGGTTGTGTAAAGCAGTGGTTCTCAACGTGGGGTCCGGGGACCACCAGGGGTCCTTGAGGGGGTTCCAGGGGGTCCCCAGCAAACTGATGACTTGTTAAACTTCACCATTATTTCATTTACAAGATGTTAACACAGTTAGAGAATGTAGAAGAATGACTATTTTGATCATAGTTTCTCTGTTATCTCTCTACCTGCAATACAGATAGTCATGGAATTCTGGACAAAATCATATCTAACCATAAAAATATTCTCAGATTTGGGTCTGAGAGACAAAATCTCATCAAATGCGGGTCCGTGGCTCTAATGTGAACTAAGTTAGGGGTCCTTGATATGAAAAAGGTTGAGAATCACTGGTGTAAAGTGTTGCTCAGAATTAGCAGAAATTCTTATTGAAGTCTTATATTCTTAGGTGTAACCCTAATTGCTACTACACTAGCTGCTTTAATTTTTAATTTAGTTACATTTATTTGAATCATTTTTTTAGGAAATAATAGGAAATAATGATATATATCTTTCCTATATTTTCTCATTATAGAGTATAGTATGAGAGAGTGATAATTACAGTACAAACATGTAGTGTGTTTTTACCCCCACTCTCTCTCTCTAATCTCCCACTACATACGAATGTAGTGGGAGATCTGTAGTGCACACACACACACACACACACACACACACACACTGGAGACACCATAGTTGTGCTACAACTTCCCATGAGAGCTTGATGAAGCATCTCAAAATGCAAACCAATGCATCTCACTCATGATTTTAACATGGTTCCCTGTCTGTGTGTGTAGTTTGTTTATTAGTAAGGAAACTCATTCCCAGGCCTGTCTGTCTTTTTCCACAATGTAATTATCATACAATCATCTGAAAATTACATTCAATTTAACACCATGTCATTAACTGTGCAGTTTCCCCATCAAGTATTCAACCCCCTAAATCTTTGGGTGTACAGGCTCACAAATTTGCGTCACAAATCTCTTGGAGGTTCACTGGAGAAGTGGCTGTGCGCAAAGGTCTAGATATATAACAACTGGGCTAGAAAAAGAGAGATAGCTGAGAAAGGTTGTTGTGGTGTGGGGGTATCCAGTAGATTGAGTAACTAAAAAGAATGCTAAGCTGTGTTGCTGTTTTCCTCTTTTCTAAAGCTTGTTGTCAAATTGAGTTGTCAAGCTCCTCCCGGCCCATTCAGTAGCTTTTCATTTTTCAAAAAACTAGCTTGTCTCCTCCCTCGCTGTTTAAAAGCGTCTCTCTCCCCCTCCCACTCCTGAAAAAAATTCTCGGAATGGCGGAATCGATGAAGCGAGCGAGTAAACTTGTTAAACTAGTAAACTTGCTACCTGCCTCTTCACACTCTTCACCTTCAGCGGGAGAAAAATGTGGCAAAGCGAGACTGGTAACCGGCGACACATCTCCGTAGGTACGGTTAGCTTAGCTATTAGCCCTTATGCACGGTGCTTTTCTAGGTTTGTCCTTAAGGGCCTCTGTAGTATAGGGCTGAACAATTAATCGAAATTTTATCGAAATCGGAATATGGCCTACTGCAATTTTCAAATCGCAGGCGAAAAGGCGGAATGTGTGTCAAAATAGCATTTTAAATGAAATATTGTGGTGCTGCAGAGATGTCCTGGCCTACACATCATATTCTACAGACTTAAGAAAACATCTTTGTTTGGTACAGATCCCTGCAAAAATCACACCATAATCATTTTAATACGTTTTTCAATGAAAATGAGAATAATGATGTAAAAATTATCATTCCCTCTAATATCGCAAATCATATCGCAATTGCAATATCAGTCTAAATAATCACAATTAGATATTTTTTCAAAATCGTTCAGCCCTACTCCAGTAGCTTTGCTGTGCTTTATTTACAAATGTGCTGCTGTTTCTGTCGCCCTCTAGTGGTTGGAAAATCTCTTATTGCAGCTTTAACATGCGACTGCTAGCCACCAGTATTGTAGTTCTCGAGACCGGTCTTTGTCTTCAGACCTTGATCTCAGTCTCGTCTTGGTCTTGGACCGAATTTTTCTTGGGTCCTCAGCGCTAGTCTCCAATGTCTTGAATTTGTGTTTAGTGAAATTAAGCTGATAATAAATAATAATAGTTCAGCACCTCAGGTTAGCCCAGCGCAACCCAACACACTTCAGCATCAGCAAGAATTCATTTTCCTGCCAATGAGTGCATTATTAAAAAAAAAAAAAAAATACCTCATGTGCCTCATCAGTTTTGTTCTGACTGCTGCTGCTGCCTTCAGTGTGTGGGAAGCTGAGCAGTAACATGTTGGTGTCATTGGCAATCACCCAATTCAGATATTTAAACCACAGAGACTGTGTTCATGGTGTGAAGAAAAAACACATGGCTGTGTGCCAGTTCTGCAAGAAATCCATAACAGAAACATCAAGTTTCTACTGGCACATTGAAAGGGGCCACATCCTTTGTATTTTTGCCTTGTGGTTAATGACAGCAGTGAAAGCCTTTGTCATATTCTACAGTAAAGAAAAAATAATGTGCGGGAGTTTAAAACATCTTGGAATTAATTTGTTTCCGAATATCAATTTGAGCTCCAATAAGATCATCCCTGGCAGTTTGAACATGCGCACATACACACACACACACAGCCTAATTTATGGCTGCATTACATTGGGAGGGGTGATGGTAGCCTGTCATGAAACACTCATACTTTGATGACTTATGAAGGAGATTACCTGAAGCTATAGCCGCAACAATAATGGTTTTCATTTATGGTTCTCGCTTCTGGCTATATTACTTGTTTATGTTAACTTGGAAATAACTTAACCCTAACATGCCACAGCCTACAGCATTGTACAGGGCTGATGTGGCAGCTGATCCTGCTGCCTGTGGTCATGTAAAAGTTGAAAATCACAAATCACAACAGGGCTGGTCTAGTGCTGTACTGTACTCTAAATGCAAAATATGAGTGTGTTGGTTATCAATGGTACATTAGATTTTTTTTTTTACTTGTGACCAGCAGCTAGTATGGAGTCACTGTCAGTCACTGTCACTCTATGAGCTGCATCACTTCGACTACGAATGTGTGCAAGCCATTGTGTGATCTAACCCAGAAATTATTCATTGAATTAATTTGCATAGTCATAAAGATGTTTCTTTGCTCAGAACCAACAGACATCACCATTTGCAGTGTAGCTCAGTTGGTAAAGCTAACACCATGAACACTTGATGCTCTTCACAAAGTTGTCTCAAGCATGAAGCTATCTACCTGTTCCATTGACCCCATCCCAGCCACTCCTTTTAGGAAATCCTATGGCTCACTGTCTTTTGAAATGTTCCAAGTTATGAATTCCTCCTTAAAGAGTGGTGTTTTCCCTAATGCTTTTAAACCTGCCATTGTCTTTGTTTAACTCCAGTTGGCCTCCACTTAAGAAGGCCAACTTAGATCCCTCTGCCCTCAATTACCGCCCAATCTCTAATGTACCATTTCGGAGCAAGGTTTTAGAAAAGGTAGCGTTCAAACAGTTGAGTAAACACATATCTGAGAATAACATCCTGGAGAAATTCCAATCTGGCTTCAGGGCAAATCATAGGCAGCTCTTGTGAAAGTTGTCGGAAATAAAATAGACCACTGCGTCCTTTGCCCTGAATATCATAGTGGAGTATTCAGTAAAGGATCTTCATGTGATCATGTCCCAATCACATGAAGAAGTCATGCGGCTGTCATGAGTGCATGTATGACTTCCACATGATATTAGAAGTTTAGCCTTCAGACTAGTGTTCATTGTTAGAGACAATCATGTAAGAATAGACTTTATGTTAGTGTGTATTGTAGAACTGGCTTTGACTAGTTTGAAGCATGCATATTACATTAGCCATATATTGATTTCTTAGAAAAGGATGAACAAAGCAACTATACATACTGAAGTGTATAAAGAAACCAACATTTCTACCCTTTGTCAGAGAATATCCCGCAGCCCACTTGAGTGTGTGTGCTTAAGGTTTTCTCTCCATGCATGTTTGAATTAAGAATCCACGGAAGACTCTTGAACCTTTGCTCATTCATTTTGACCCACAAGGGTGAGACTCATTTTTCCCCTACAAAGTCTTAGATGATTTGAGACTGAGTGCTGATGCTGGAGGTGTTTCTGTCCTGGACCTTAGTGCCGCATTTGACGCTGTTGACCACCGCATCTTAATGAATCATCTTGAGAAATGGGTTGGTCTCTCTGGGACAGTTCTAAGTTGGTTTTATTCTTATATTAATGGAAGAAAATGTTATGCACAACTTGGAGAGCATATCTAAAAATTGTTACCATTGATTATGGCATAGCCCAGGGCAGTGTTCTAGGGCCTTTGTTGTTTTCTTTGTATATGCTTCCTCTGGGTAATATTATTTATCAGCACGGTGTGAATTTTCATAGCTATGCTGACGATACACAGTTGTATATATCTGTGAAGCTGGAGGATCCAAGTGCTATCTCAACCTTCACTGACTGTTTGTTTGCCATAAATGAATGGATCAGCAATAATTTCTTACATTTAAACAAAGACAAGACTGTAACTCTCATAGTCGGCCCCAAATCCAGGAGGGGTCTTATCTGCTTTAACTTAGGGAACCTGGCTTCACAGGCACAACCAAGTCCAAAACCTGGGTGTTATTTTAGAGTCTGATCTTAATTTTTTTTAGCTCATTATAATTTGTTGACCAAAACTTATTTTTTCATGTACGCAACATGGTGAGATGCTGAGAAGCTTGTCCATGCCTTCATACATAGCTGCCTGGACTATTGCAATGCTCTATATACTGGTCTTCCAAAGGCAGCAATTGCAAGACTACAGACCATACAAAATGCTTCTGCCTGGATCCGAACTAAGAGAAAATTGAGAGAACACATAACACCTGTTTTACATGTCACACTGGCTCCCTGTATCTTTTAGAATTGATTTTTAAAGTCCTCCTCATGGTTTTTAAGGCACCAAATGGTCTGGCTCCTCCCTACATCACAGACTATCTGTCATTGTATGTCCACTCAAGTACCCTTAGGTCCCCAAGGTTACCGCAAAGAAAATGGGAGATGCTGCTTTTAGTGTGTTTGCCTCTAGGCTATGGAACACCCTGTCCCTGTACACCAGCAGAGAGGCTGGCTCAGTGGACATTTTTAGCCCCACGACAGCAAGGGGTCTAAGGATCGCAATGTCAGTTGGTTGGATGGTCGGTGGCGCTGTTCACCACTTTTGATTACATGGGTAAAAGTGTGCCACAGGGAGATTGCAGACTCTCAATAGGGAAACCCGAGTTCCATTCCTGGCAGGTATGCTTCCACGGGTAACGTGCTTGTTTATAAAAAAAACACTATATTCATATATATAGAGTGAGTGAAGCATAAATACATTTAAATGTCCGGTCAAAATCATTCTGTAAATAGTATTCCACTAGTTCTAGCCCTGTCGATATTTGCCTAGCATGGGTGGGTATCTGTTGCTTTAACAAGATAAAAGCAGGGGTAATCTCCACCAATCACAATTGACCATTACACCCCGCGTGGGTGGGTGTTTTATTGTGTGGGCTGTGTAAGTGCATAGCACAAAGTTTTGAATAAATTATATCATCATCAGACCTACATGATGGAGATAAAAAGGTAAGAGAAGCAAGTGTTATGTTTACGCATGTACAGTATAAGCTTACTCCCCTCAATAAAAAAAGAGCAAATAAGAAATCACGGCAATTGACACCTGTCAATCAAAAATGTGTTGTTTGATCATTGTAATCTGCGTTTAAACTGTTATCAAATATGGCCTAAATATGTGCTTGAGCCACATGCACATCTAATAGTAACATCAGGTACCTGCAGTGTTTTGAGGGAATATACATATTTTACCATACCACAAACCAATAAGTCATTAAAAATGTCAGTTCTGGATTCAACTTTGTAGAAGACACTTGCAGCTCAATAAGATCAGCATGAGAACAATCACATATTTGATGATTTCTTCTTTTTTGTGATTTTCTATTCTCACTATATTTAGTAACGTTTGTTCATTTATTGACAGTGCTCGCAATTTGGTTTATCTACACAGCGTTGATATGACCATAGGTGTTCCACCTCAGGATGAGTGTATAGGCCGACTGTTTCCACAGGATATCAATAAATTCAAAATGGAATGTAATAATGAACAGGCATAGAAAGTATAATATTGATTCTGTATGATACTGATGAAACTGAATTACATTTAGTTTGCCCAAGTTTGAGCTCTATACACACACATCCACAGACGCGAGAAGTAATCTGTCACACAAGAATCCATGCGAGATTTATGCTGCATTCAGTGAAACTCCGAAATTTGGAACACTTACGGAGATTTGTATAGTATGTTGCATCCTCTCGGAAATTTGGATTTTATCTGATAACATGACATGGGATCCCTAAAGTTTAGATTTCTCTTTCTTATGGGGAGTTACATCACCTGAAAGCACTCTGTTGTGTTTATGGTATCTTGCTCTGATTATAATTATCATACACTAACAATGTGCTTATAATGCACTTAGGATGCCTTATGAGCACCACTTCAAGTAAAGTGTTACCACAGAGAAAATGAGTAAGGCAGAGTGATTGTGTGAGAGAGACAGAAAGACAGACAGAGGAGAGAGAGAGAGAGAGAGAGAGAGAGAGAGAGAGAGAGAGAGAGAGAGAGTGAGTGAGTGATCGGCCATAGGGAACAGTGAGACAGCACTGGGAGACCTCAGTAACAGAGGAGCGCAGGGCTAATCCTGTGGAAGGCTGACTGACATGGCTTTCTTGATTCCACTTTAATTGAAGCTACCACTTTTATTTATTTAATATCTCTCTCTCTCTCTCTCTCTCTCTCTCTCTCTCTCTCTCTCTCTCTCTCTTTCCTCCCTTATTCTTTCTCTTTTATCCAAGTGGGACCAGTGGGTAGTCATGTGGCTTAAAAGCAGTGGCTATAAGACTTGGCTATAAGCAGTGATGTAATGTTTAATAAAAAAAAAATAAAAAAAATAAAAAATTGGTGATCATCATAAAGGTAAACAACCACCAATATGAACAAAAATATTAGATGTTTTTTTCAAAAGCATTAATCCCCTTTCCCCAATTAAAATACCATATCTTCATAGAAATTACATCAGTGTGATTTTTCTTTCTTGTGTAAATAAAATGGTTGGTAAAGTGGATTAAGCGGGTTTATGCTCATACTACACACTATTGTGAAAAGAAAATGTATTGAACATATTAACTGTCACTATTACTAAAAATAGAGTGAATAATATATGTTATTAAATGCCGTGTTTCACCAGTGAAACAATATAACCCAAGTGAGTAAAAAGGTTGAATACCTTATATAGCCACAGTATATATGGCTTCATCTCCTTTCATTCTATTCTACCACTTCCCTCACTCTCTCTCTCTCTCTCTCTCTCTCTAGCCTTCACCCTCTCCGTTTGTTCTCTCTCCATCCTCCTACACACTTTCTGATGCAAGGACCCTTCTAGGATTGATAATCCATGCGAGAATTAATAATCAGAGGACAGACGGAGAAGGAGAGACAGAAAGAAACAGTGTGCCGATATTTAAGTGACAGAACAAAGTGAGTCTCGGCGGAGAGAAAGAGGGCAGATATTAAAGTCAGAGAACAGAGAGAGAGAGAGAGAGAGAGAGAGAGAGCAGATAATAAAGAGATATACCGGGGTGGCTCTCCAGATACACACTGTTACTCTGAGGCTGAGGATGAAGGGGATTAGATGAGACCTGACCTGAGAACAGCTTTTACGACTCCTCTTTTATTGGAGTCTGCTATCAAACAGCTAACAGTCAGACTGAAAGAGCGACAGATAGATGGACACAAAGACTAAAAGAGGTTAGAGGAGTGGGCTCATGACCAGAGGGTGGCTGGTTCAAATGCCTGAAATGGCTGGGGAAATGAATGAGTAACTTTCTCCCTTCCCTCAATAACTACTGTTCTATATGTACTTATGTGTTGAAGCACATGTAGGATTTTCATTAGGTCCTTGTTGAACTGCCATGTCTGAAATGCCTGTGGTACTAACCCTTATGGACCAGCTGATGCTCCTGCTAACACCAGTTTTCCCTGCAGTTTCATTGGAAGATTGATTTTTCCATTTCACATCTCTCCACAACTCAAATTGCTTGTGGAAGCGTTTAGCTAGCTAGTAGACTCATTTCAAGTTCCCTGGTTTCCTGATAAGTTAGATTGGTTGATATAGGTTTTGCGTATTATTTGTTCGGACTTCATTGTGGACTTTAGCCTTTGTGGTGGTGGGAAGACTCTTTTGACTGACTTGATTCATTCGAGTCCAACGGTGGGGAACTGATTCAGGACAGATTCATTTGAGTCTCTCAATCACTCACATTTTAACCGTCACCATGTTCAAAATGGGGATACTACCATATTAAATATACTAGTACAATAGAGTGAGAGTGGTATCCCATTCTGAACATGGCCCATGTCTTTTAACCAGTGTTTGATGAGGGAAATTTTCAAAATAAAAGTCCTTCAGGTGGAAAAACGTACTTTGGGAGTATAGCCATGAACATTTGTAATACAAAACTGTGCAGCCACTGTATGTTGCTGTACACTTTTACATTGCACACATTTCTATATGCTGTAATCTACTTTGATTCAAATTGTACAGGTTGTTGAGGTTGTTTCATGCATTCTACTCTTTGATGACTGGCCATCAAGTGCAGTACTGTATAGGAGACTCATATCCAGTTACCTGTAAACCACTAGAAAATGCCACGTCTTAGTCACAGGCATTTATTTGCCACGAAAACACTCTCTGATATCTGTAAACTCACCCAAAACTCAGTCAACAATACAAACAGAGAATCAAATGAAAACTACTAAAGGGATCGTTGCAATATTGCACTGACATCCATGCTAATGAGATTATATTTCATATTCCGCCACGCAGAATCACAAACAAAGCTAAATAACATAATTCACTCTCAGCTGCCGAGGTCCCCGGGCCTCCGACAGCCTCTTCTCTCCCTAAGAGACGATCCCCCCTCGCTCCGAGCACGACTCCGCGAGTCAAAGAACCAACGGATTTCAATAAGCCAGGACGAGCCTCCCTCAAAATGTCAAGATAATGAGAAATTCAAATAAACACGGCGGAGGAGAAAGTCAATACTCTGTTTGAGGATGAGAAGAGGGAGAAGCGAAGAGAGTCACAGATGTATTAACACCAAGGTCATTTATTACGCCCATGGCTCCGAATCTACCACGGAAATCTAATTTTCTACGCATCTCATATGTGGAGGAGGAACCGCGCTCACTTATCATTCCCTGTTGTTCTTTTCTTCCCATTTTTTCCCTTCTTTCTGTGCCTTTTTCAGTAATTGCCCAGCGGTCTACTGCGGAGTGTATTAGGACATCATCTGGAGTTGTTGAGTTTTTTTTCATTTAGCTATTCTCCTAACAGGCAGTGTGTGGTGGCGGCGGTGGCAGGGGATAGTTATATGTATGCATGGCTGGAAGGATGGGTTGTTTTATGTGTGTGTGTGTGTGTGCATGCTGATGTGCTGTAGGGTTTAACCGATATGCGTTTGAGAAATCAAATTTTTTTTTTTGATTGAAGCCGCTGAGAGTTGCCGATATTTTGTGCTGATATTCAATAGCTTTAAATTTGACTATTTTCATGCCAAAAAGTTCAAGTATTCAATGTCGGCTCCAGAATTTTATTTTTGTCAGGGTGGAAAAGCCTCTGAAACAGCATTTAGACCATCATGGGACACTACAACTCTCCACTAAAACTAATAATAATAACCAGAATATACATATTCATGCATACTGGTGTGGAATCTGACCAAAATGATTAATTCTACAATAGATAAACTAACAGACAAACTACCATATCCATCATATTGGATGTCATATCTGATTTTTAATAAAAGGCCAATATCAGCACAATATTTCAGTCTAACTTTAGTGTGTTTTTTCTTATATTTCTCTGTCAGCTGGCCATAACATAGATCTGCCATTAAACCTTATTTTTTATGTAATCTTATTTTATTATGATTATTTTACTGATTTTCTCTTATCAGTCTACTCTCGCATTCAACCTATGCACATATACAGTATATATATATATATATATATATATGTATACATGTACACACACATATATATACATATACCTGCCATTACTATACATACA
>NW_027283360.1:50000-53182 GCF_046629955.1 Centroberyx affinis | reverse complement strand
TGAACATCTGCAGTCTCACTTTCATGTTTTCACCTCAGCTGAAGGATCATCTGAAGGCTCGTCTCTGTGCTGAGGAAATTATGAGTTTATGAAATCTTATCAAAAACAAATCAGATAAACTCCAAGCTGCATGGTGATCGAGCGAAAAGCAAGGCTGTTTTCTGTAAAGTTGACATTTTGGAGATACGAGGTTTTCACCAGATAACAATCAGGTCAGAAGTTTATTTGTTTATTTGTTTATTTTAAGGATCCCCATTAGCTGAATGCCTTGGCAATCAGCTAGTCTTCCTGGGGTCCCACACCTTACATACAATATATTACACTACATTACATGTAAAACATCCAATTTCATCAATTTACATTAATAAAAAAACTTATGTTTATGTAAAATTTAAACAAAAAAAGAAAATAAAGAAGAAAGATTGAAAAAAGGAATTACATTCAGTCATTTCAGTTCAATATTGGGTACACTGTAGCCTACATACATTAAAAGTAGAATACTAAATAAATCAATATATTGAAAATATTTTTATTTTAAAAGACAAAAGACAAAGAAAAGATTACACTACTTGTAGAAACACACAAGAAGTCACAATTTTTGGGGAGAGTTGACCAAATGTTCGGTAAAAACTTTTCTCAAAGCGTCGGCCCAAAATACAAAACAGCTTCTACAGTCTTAAGGTGCAGTTGTGTGCAGCGGGGGGGAGTAAAAAAAATTCAGAAAAATCAGGTCAGAAATGAAAAGTACAAAAAAGGACGAACTGTGAAGACACTGCGGTTCAGAAGAAAGATGAAGAATAGCAGCGACCTTAAAACACATCACAGCTGCTGCTGCTGACTGATGGTGAGAAAAGTTCAGAGGAATCAGGTCAGAAATGATAACGACAGCAGAGACTCAACGTTTATATGAATGATGCTGCAGCAGACTGAAAACATGTTGTAGGTGTTGACTGGGGTGGAATGCATTTACTCAAGTACTGTACTGAAGTACTATTTAGAGATACTTGTACTTTACTTGAGTATTTCCATTTCATGCTACTTTATACTTCTACTCCACTACATTTCAGAGGGAAATGTTGTACTTTTTACTCCACTACATTTATTTGACAGCTTTAGTTACTAGTTACTTTGCAGATTTAGATTATTAATACAAATTATAAATCAACTAATAAATTATGGGTAACACTTTATAATAACCATCATTAATAAATGGTAAATTGATAGTTAATTAAACTTTAGTTAATAGTTATTTTACTGTTAACAAACAATGAAATGATCATTAATAATGTTTACTAATTATTAGTAATGCTATAATTTATGTTATTTTATCTTTCGTTTGTGTAATATAAAATCATTTGTTTATAAATTATATATTGTATCATAGCTTTTTACCGTCTCTTATCAGCTATGATACAATATATAATTTATAAACAAATGATTTTATATTACACAAACTAATGATAAAATAACATAAATTATAGCATTACTAATAATTAGTAAACATTATTAATGATCATTTCATTGTTTGTTAACAGTAAAATAACTTAACTAAAGTTTAATTAACTATCAATTTACCATTTATTAATGATGGTTATTATAAAGTGTTACCTAACTATGATATATTTTTATAGGTTAAGCCAGTGATTCTCAACCTTTTTCATATCAAGGACCCCTAATTTAGTCCACATTAGAGCCACGGACCCCCATTTGCATTAGACTATTTTTATTGTCAGATATGATTTTGTCCAGAACTCCATGAGTGTCTGTATTGTAGGCAGAGAGATAACAGAGAAACTATGTTCAGAACAGTCATTCTTCTACATTCTCTAACTGTGTTAACTTCTTGTAAATCAAATAATGCTGAAGTTTAACAATTCATCAATTTGCTGGGGACCCCCTGGAACCCCCTCAAGGACCACTGGTGGTCCCCGGACCCCATGTTGAGAACCACTGGGTTAAGCTACCCAGCAGTATATAAAGTAATTAAAATTAGCTCCACCTTTACCACATTAAAGTGATGAACACATTAATGCATCAATAATTAATAGTCCAATAACATGATATATATGATTCTGAAATGGGCCATTCTGCATAATGACTACTTTTACTTTTCCTACTTTAAGTTTATTTTGATGCTAATACTTTTGTACTTTGACTTAAGTAACATTTTGAATGCAGGACTTTTACTTCTAACAAAGTATTTTTACACTGTGGTATTACTACTTTTACTTAAGTCAAAGATCTGAATACTTCTTCCACCACTGGGTGTTGACTGTAGTGTTGTGAGACTGTGGAAATAATGCGTCAGAAATGATAATGAGAGGAAAGAAGAAGCATTGAGACTCAAAATAAAGCTGGAAAACAGAGTCAATGCCTTTAAACATATTGCAGTCTCTGTTAGCAGGACTGGAATCAGCGGTTCAGACAAATCAGGTCAGAAAAGATAATTACAGGACAGAGGTGAGTACAGACAGACTGAAGTCATGTAGCCAGGTGTGAAGATAATACACCTGAATAACAGCAGCTACTGTAAAATATATGTGGACTACATGGTGATATTAGTAGTTCAGAAGAGTCAGGTCATAAATGATAATTACAGGACAGACTTGAGTGGATATATAGTCAAAAAATCACAAGACTAAAAGCCAAGAGGCGTCACGGTTCAAAATAAAATGGTGATATTAGTTGCGATGGTGTTTAAAAAAAAAAAAAAAATCAGGTCAAAAATGATAATTACAGGACAGAGATGAACAGTCAGAACTCACAGGACAAGAAGCATCTTGGCTCAAAATAAACCTGAAAAATACTGAAGCTGCCTTTATCTGTTAAAGCTCCCACATGGTGTGCAGCAGGACTCCCCTCTCCTCTGTGGTGATAAAGGAGTTGGATGGTCTATCTACACATGGTGAAAGTATCAAAACTAAATCCACACAATCCATATTAGTGCAGCGAGCCTCTAAACGAGCCGTTTGGACTTCCGTAACTTTATGACGTCACAAAGGTTCGCTCATTATCATTTTTGTAAGAAATAATAGACTAACAAAGTGTTTTTTTCAAAGCGGTTGAGCGGTTGTTGTTGTTTATTAACCGGAGAGTTTTCCCTACCTGTAGCCGCCGGGCCGCGGCTAGTAAGATAAAAGCAGATATTGATTTTGTAAATTTGGATGAAGATTGAGTTGGCT
>NW_027283360.1:40000-47500 GCF_046629955.1 Centroberyx affinis | reverse complement strand
GAATTTGTATGGAATGATTGAATTTATTGAAGTTGAAAACTGATTATAGAAATCAAACTCATGATGCTCTTACCAAGTTTTTATCCTATTAAAACCATATTGCATTGAAAAGTCCTAGATATTTAGTTTTCTTTAAGATATTAAATTGATACTGGACTCTTGATTTGTTCTGACTTGACTTGGTGTTCTACATTTAGACTTGAGACTTGACATTAATGACATGGACTGGACTTGTAATCTACATTTAGACTTGTGCCTCAGGACTTGAGACTGACTTGGGACTCGAGTGAAGCTGACTCGGTCACTCCTCTGGTTTGACTCATAACAGTTTCAGTTTACTGGCTGAGAGAGAGAGAGAGAGAGAGGAGTGAGCTCCGGGCCTGATGACAAACCAATAAGATAATAACCATTACTGAGTGTGTGTGTGTGTGTGTGTGTGTGTGTGTAACTGTAATGGACTGTCTGACTGAGAAGCCATTATGGTAATGATCCATGGTCTGGGCTGATAAAGGCCAATGTTCGACAAGTCTCTCTCTCTCTCTCTCTCTCTCTCTCTCTCTCTCTGATAGAGGGAAGGATGGAAGAGAGGCAAGAAGGAGAAAAGAATGCCAAAAAGATAAAGCCAACAAAACAACCAAAAGAAAGACGAGGGATTTATTTATACATGCCACGCAGTATGAAGCATGGATCACAGGGACACGGACCCATTTTCACATGTTCTGCCTCATCACTGCATCATAAACCTGTGATTTAATATCTCATTTTCCCCTGACAAATTCCACTTTGCATTTTATATTTGACTCATTTGAAGCTGTTATCCACACACAAAAAAAAGTAAAAGGTGCCAACTGGAACTGGAAATAGTTCTTACTTAATATATATAGTAAAAAGGTTCTTAATTCTTAGTTATTGGATGGTGGGTGAAGGCATAAATGTGGAAAATAACCAAACCCCTCCATAGTATATTGTTGTGCAATTGAAAATGAGGCTTTACAAGGACAGAGAAATAAAAAACACAAGAGAGCAGGAATGATTCTTTAGACCAGTGATTCTCAACCTTTTTCATATCAAGGACCCTAAGTTAGTCCACATTAGAGCCACAGACCCCCCATTTGATGAGATTTTGTCTCTCGGACCCAAATCTGAGAATATTTTTATAGTCAGATATGATTTTGTCCAGAACTCCATGACTGTCTGTATTGTAGGTAGGTAGATAACAGAGAAACTATTATCAAAACTGTGTTAACTTCTTGTAAATGAAATAATGCTGAAGTTTAACAATTCATCAGTTTGCTGGGGACCCCCTTGAACCCCCTCACGGACCCTTGGTGGTCCCCGGACCCCACGTTGAGAACCACTGCTTTAGAGAACCTTGGTCTGAAAGGTCCTCTGTGGATCCAGAAATGGTTCTTCTGTGGTTTCTCTGAATCTTAATGTTTCTGTGTGAGAAACTGAGACTGAGATGAATGAGCTTTGATTCCTGGATCACAAACATCACAAGTGACTGATGCTGCTCTGAAGGCGACAGCAGGAACTTTGTTTTGTGTTTTTGAAACGGTGAAAAATCAAGACTGAAGTTTTCATTTCATCTGAACATAAATTAAACCCAGAGCTGCTGCTGAACAACACACAGATTCAACTTCTGTACCAAGAAGACAGCGGTCAGGTCAGGAGACACTGGAGGCTTTTTTCTCAGTTACTGCCCTTTAGCTTTGTAGGGCAGAATAGCAAGGAGGTCAAAGGTCAAAGCCACGGCACCCTGACAATATCCTGTGACCCCAGAATGACCACTGAACAGAGGTATGCTGGGAAATAAGAAATAAGAGCTGAGGGGAGAAGTAGAAGGATTTTTTTTTACTTCAACATTAGAGCGAGCAGAAGATGTGGGAAGAGGAGGAACAGAGTGTTAGAGAGTTTTAGTTATAAACATTTCTGAGGCAGAAATAATCTGATTGGCTGAGTTTCACCTCAGTGGGCGGAGCCAAAGAACCACAGCTTTTCAGAGCGCAAGTTAGCTAACTTCAATGTCAAAGAGGAAACTCTGGTCAAAATATAAATAAAAATGGCAATGACTTATTTTCTTCATTCTACTGTGTGTTTTCACTGTGTGTTTCCACTGTGTGTTTCTACTGTGTGTTTCTACTGTGTGTTTCTACTGTGTGTTTCACTGTGTGTTTCTACTGTGTTTCTACTGTGTGTTTTCACTGTGTGTTTCTACTGTGTGTTTTACTGTGTGTTTTCACTGTGTGTTTCTACTGTGTGTTTCTACTGTGTGTTTTCACTGTGTGTTTCTACTGTGTGTTTCACTGTATGAAAACCAAATCTCCCTTCCGGGACAATAAAGTTTGATTTGAACTGAACTGAATTGTTGAGGCTCTGGGGAAGTTTCAGACGGGAGCGGCTCTACTGATATGTAAACACCAGTGGCTGCCAGAGAGGCGAGGAGCGCGCACACACACACACACACACACACACACACACACACACACACACACACACACACAGAGAGAAACATATACATGCAAACGCACACACACACACACACACACACACACACACAGAAACAGATACATGCAAACGCACACACACACACACACAAATCCATCAAGGCTGTGCATTCATGACATTGTGAAACTGTCATTAACTGCAATCTGGACGATAAACATCAGCTGGTCCCTGTGTGTGTGTGTGTGTGTGTGTGTGTGTGTGTGTGTGTGTGTGTGTGTGTGTGTGTGCTTTGATGGCCTGTTGCCTGCCTTTTGCTGCCTCATTTCAGAAAAATAAAGACATTAGACAGGCAATTAACACTGATGGAGTCATATAACAACCCCCGAGAGAGAGAGAGAGAGAGAGAGAGAGAGAGAGAGAGAGAGAGAGAGAGAGAGAGAGCATCAGACTGTGACAGAGAGACAGTGAAAGAGAACAGAGAGAGAGAGACCGACAGAGAGACAGGAGGTGTCACTCTGCCACTGTTCATTAGAAAATACGAACCAGATGTAAAATACTGATTAGCAGCCAATTAGACAACGCTGAGATGGAGGAAGAGGAGGAGGAGGAAGAAGAAGAAGAGGGGGAAGAGGACGAGGGAGGAGGAAGAAGAGGAAGAGGAAGAGGAGAAGGATGAAGAAGAGGAGCAGGAGGAGGAGGAGGAGGAGGTGGAAGAGGACGAAACATGAAGGAAGAGAAGAAGAGGAAGAGGACGGTAAGATGAAGCAGGAGGAGGGAAATAATGAGGAAAGAAGGGATGTAAGAGGTGAAGCAAAAAAAAGAGAAATGTGTGGTTTGAGTGAGACAGATGAGAGGCTGAAGGAAAAAGGTTTAACAGGAAAAGAGAGAAGCGATTCAGATGATGAACAGATGAATAAATCAAGAGGAAAGAGAGAAGAGAGAAGAGTTGACCTTTAGGGAAGCAGCTGGTTGGTGTTCTCCAAGAGAGGAGAAGAGAAAGAACGAAGAGACTGAGAGGGAAAACTGAGAGGAAAAAGAAAGGGAGAGAGTCTAAAGCAATGAAAGCTGACTTTAGACTGAGTTTAAAGATTTAAGACTCTATTAAAATCTAAACAGGGGCAGAGTGGTGCTGATGTGTTGTGCAGTCAGTGTGTGTGTGTGTGTGTGTGTGTGTGTGTGTGTGTGTGTGTGTGTGTGTGTCCTCCACAGCAGAGCGACCAGAGAAAATCCACAAACTTCGTCTCCACAGCTGAACTTTTCACCTTCATCATCTATCAACAGCCAATCAGATTTCAGCTTCCTCGTTTCCCTCCTGGTGTGATTTAGTTTCATGAACGTTGATTCCAGTCGTTCAGAGCTTCAGTTTTCTACAACTTTCATTTGAAAGACGACTGAAACGTCTCAGAAACAAAGCTTGGAGAACAGCTGATCCATCGATGTTAAGCTGAGTTTTATTGAGTTTTTCTGTTTATTGTCCATTAACGCTACCTAATTAGCGCTTGCTAGCTCACTATGTTAACTCATAACAAGTGCTTAACTCCACATAATGTTATAAAAGGCCACGATCTGCTTGTTCAAATATTTGTAGCTGCATAACGCTACATAGCTGCAGCTGGAGTCTCTGGCCCCGCCCACAGAGGAACTGGCCCCGCCCACATAGGCTCTGGCCCCACCCACAGAGGAACTGGCCCCAACCACAGAGGCTATGATCCCACCCACAGAGGATCTGGCTCTACCCACATAGGCTCTGACCCCACCCATAGAGGAACTGGCCCCACCCACAGAGGCTATGGCCCCACCCACAGAGGAACTGGCCCCACCCACAGAGGCTATGGCCCCACCCACAGAGGCTCTGGTCCCGCCCACAGAGGCTCTGGCCCCGTCCAAGTCAGTCAGAACAGAGCGACCAAGTCGCTTGCAGTGTGAACAGTGTTAGATTAATATAGATCAGAGTTAGATTAATACAGAACAGAGTTAGATTAATACAGAACAGAGTTAGATTAATACAGAATAGAGTTGCAGCACAATATTCAAAACATGTTTTGTCTTTTTCATCCTCTGCATTTCTGTCCTTTACCAATTCATCTCCTGCTTCCTCTGCTTATTTATAGGCATAGGTTAGAGTAGGTAGAGTCATTTCCTGTGTTCAACTGGAAACTGGCTGCTTCTGCCAGTTTTGTTTCTTCATCAAATTTCAAGTTTTCAATCCAAATACACTGTATTTCTTTTTTAATTAGTGTTAAATTAAATTCCAGGTAGCATTATACAGGTCTTTAAAAATTGTGATTTCTGAAAACTGCAGATACCCTGATGCAGAATAAATAGGCTACATCAAGGTGAGCTTCTGCAAGGGCTAACATTAGCTATAGCCACCACACACACACACACACACACACACACACACACACACACACACAGAGACTCCCTTAGTGCAGTTTTAGCTGCCCTTCATGTTTAGCCCGGGGCGTTAGCCTTTAGCCTAGCTTGGCTTAGCTGTCAAAGCTAATGCTATGTCACTATGACTGTCTAGCACTGGCGGTTAGCATTGCTGTTAGCATTAGCTTTAGCGCTGCCTGCCTGTCATGTTTACCTGGAGGCGTTAGCCTTTAGCCTAGCCTGGCTTAGCTGTCAAAGCTCACACCCAGACTGTGTTATTCATGTTCTCGTGGCTAGCATTAGCTGTTAGCATTAGCTGTTAGCACTGGCTGCCTTTCATGTTGAGCCTGTGGTGCTAACGCTGTGACTCTATTATTCTATTATTCATCCTGCGGGGCCCGGCTCAGATCAATCATTCATACACTCCTGTCAGGTGTGTGAGCGGCGGCTACATGTGTGTTTCTGTCTCTGTGTGCATGTATGGATGTTTCTGTGTGTGTGTGTGTGTGTGTGTGTGTGTGTGTGTGTGTGTGTGTCATTGTGTGTTTCTATTCAGTTCTCTTCACAGCTGCTTCATTGGAAGTTTCCTGCCAAAACAAAAACAATAGAGAAACAGACTAAAACTGGATTCAGAGGCAGCCGTGGACAATTGTGTGTGTGTGTGTGTGTGTGTGTGTGTGTGTGTGTGTGTGTGTGTGTGTGTGTGTGTGTGTGTGTGTGTGTGTGTGTGAGAGAGAGCTTCAGCTGCTGGTTTTCTCTCTACATTTCATCTCCACAGCTGTAACTCACTGATTTCAGATGTGATCCTCAAGACCGAACCACAGACTGAACAGTTCCAGTTCCAATATCAATATTCAATATTCCAATATCAAATCAAACTCATTTATAAAGGGCTTCTTACAAAACCGGTCTGTCCGAAAGCGCTTTACAGACACACAATTTCAGTTTCTTCAGATTTACAATAGACTTCATTTTTACTTATTAAGCTCACAGTGTGTTAAGATAAGATAAGATAAGATAAGAGGTAACACTTTACAATGAGGGTCACTAAGTTAAGGGTTAGTTAATGCTTAATAAGCATTAACTAACCCTTAATTAACAGTTAACTAATTTGTCTGGTAATCATTTACTAATGGTGTTAGGCCTTAAACTTTTATTTATTTATTTATTTATTTTTTTACACTTTGCTTCGCACTTATGCACTGCTGCACTTCTTTTAAAATGTTGTGTTTTACTTGATTTTAATTATTCTATGTACTCTATTTCTTAACTGTATTTTTATTATTATTCAGTGGGTTTTATTTTCCATCTTATGTTATGCTCATCCTATGTCTATTTTCATGTATGTAATTTCTTTGTTGTAAAGCACTTTGAGCTGCATTTCTTTAGTTTATTATTATATTATTAAATGTTTGATTTTTTTTTACAGATTTTGTTTTAGGGCAAACAGAGTTTCTCTATGATTTTTTTTTGTCACCGTTTTAAGAGAAAAGTCGAGTGTTTTCTGCATTTGCTTAGCATTTTTCTTGTTGTTGTTTTTGATTGGTTTTGTTAAAGGGAAACTGAGTGTTTGTGATATTAACTTTAAGACAAAAAAAATGTCCTTAAGTGTTTTATTCTGTTGTTTTGCACAGAAACAAAACAGACGGAGCGGACAAACTGCAAATGAAGTTCTCTCTCACTCTCATTATTATTCACTTTTTCCCTTCAACAGTTTGTTCTAAAGTGAAGTTTACAGTCAAAGTGGAAGCAGATTAAAGTCCATGGAGGAAAGCTGCTGTTAGATTTAGATGTAAAAGGAACTTTAAGGCTTTTTCTTCAAAGTAATCTAAAAAACAAAGTATCGGAAAATTGATTAAAACACAGACAGATCAAATACGCACTAGAATGACAGAGGGACACACACACACACACACACACACACAGATCGAAACACACACACACACACACACACACACACACACAGTACGCCAGGGAGGGGCAGTGTGTTTACTGTCTGTCCTTCATATTTACCCAGCGTGCATTTGGAGCAGCCAAGGGGTATTGTGGGTAGATCTGATTGGTCCTTATCTAATTCAGCGGCTGGAGGGGGGGATTAATTTGGGCGGACACACACACACACACACACACACACACACACACACACACACACACACGCACACACAGAGCACTAAGTATTTTTTCTAGTGCTGTTTAAGAGTAAAATCAGCATTCCCCTTAGTCCCATAGTCTTTTTTCATATTGCCATTTTAAGAGAAAATATTTTAAGTGTTTTTAGTATTTTCTAATGCTGTTTAAGGGAAAATCAGCACATTTGTTAAGGGGTTTTCTTCTCTTGTTCAAGAATAAAACATATAGAGGATCCTATAAGGGAAAACATTTCCTACTAGTTTAGTTTTCTAGTGATTTTTTAAGGGAGAAATCAACAGATCCCTTATTCTCAGAGTCTTTTCAGTTGGTATTTTAACAGGAAAACATTCCCTGCCTGTTTGTTGTTTAAGGGAAAAATAAACAAATATTGAAGTTGTTTGAAGCACAGTTAGCTGGTGGCATTTAAGGAGCTTTTTCTAGTGCTGTTTAAGGGGAAATGAGGATAACCTTAAGCTTGTGTTCTGATGTCGAGGAGAAAAGCCTGAATCTCACTTTATCTGTTAGAGTTTGAAGAGAAAAACGTTT
>NW_027283360.1:30000-35000 GCF_046629955.1 Centroberyx affinis | reverse complement strand
AGTCTGGACCCTCCAGACTTCAAAGACATTCAACTTCAGGTGATGATTTTGTCTTTTTTTTCTCCTCCAAATTGGGCATCCAGCCCGTCTTCGTCTGGAGTTAAGAGGTTTCCCTCAGAGGAAAACCGACTCAAGACTCATTATCTGGGGCAGACGAGAAACTTGGGCCGACTCAAAATTTGGGCCACAGGTAAAAAAAAACAAATGAGCAATACCTGCTCAAACTGGGCCACCTCCATGACCAAATGACCGATAGGTGTTCCAGCAAATTCTCCCCAAACACGCAATCTACTTTCCTGCGTTTTGTACTTTGTTGGAGAGAAACAGGAGAGAGAGGGAGAGAGAGAGAGAGAGAAAGAGAGAGAGAGGATGAAATGGTTATCAGTCACCAACATGGTCCACATATGGTAACACCATACTTTCCAATTGCAAATTTTCATAGCATTTCATTCAGTATTTTCAGAGGATTAATGTGAACTTGTAATACTTTTACAAAGGTTAACACTACAGCAATAACACACAAAAAGGTTTTCTTTACAGATTACAGATATGATGTGAAGTGTCTGGTGACAACGCTGAAGTCCCCGTTATCCCAGTAAGAACGTCCTCAAGGGTATTAAGGCTTTAATACAATGATTACCAACATGTGGACCACCATAGTCGAGTTCCAGTCAATTCCAAGACCGAGTCCAGTCAAGTTTGAGTCAAGACCGGTGTACGGATTCACAAAACTGCTCTTGAGAAGTTAATGAGTTACCAAAGAAGACATATGAGGAAGTTCTTCAGGAAGCTCTTGAGTGGAATTCCCTGATCTTTTCTTAAGAGTAGTCTCATGTCTTGCGAACTTCTTGAAGCTTTAAATGTAAGATACAGTACGTAAAAATTTAAGGACAAGTTTGAGAACTTTGCTTTCAAGACGTTTTTTCTTAGGAAGCGAAACAAGAAAGTCCAGAAAATAATTAAGAACTATTTTGATGATTATCAACTTTTTCTAACTTTTTTTCTTAAGAAAAAAGTTTCAAAAATAGCACTTACGAAGATGTTTTACCCTAAGAAGGTCTTGTGAATCTGGCCCCAGGTCCAAAGAGGGTGGAGACCAAGTCAAGACCGAAACCAGAACAAGTCGAGTCCTAATCAAGACCAAGACCGAAACCAGACACATACTCGACACAGGTGCAACCTCTTAAATAGTTTTTGAGCTGCAGAGAAAATAAACAAAGGTGGACCAGGTGGAGAAAAATGCATCTTGGAACATTTTTAGCTTGGCGGGAAAAAGTCGAGTCGACATCCAACAGCAGCTGAGACCAAGACGAGTAAAACCAGACCTGAGATCGAAGTCCAGAGTCTTGAGACCAGACATAAGCACTACAGCCCTACTGAGACGTTTTCTCCAAACTAGCATACAGGAGAACTCTTCTTGATTGGCTGGTGTCTCATGTTGTTGGAAAGTAAACTGTAATCTACTCTCTGAACACAAACTGAAGCAGAATCCACTAGGGCTGGACGATAATTCAATATTATCGTCAATATTATCGGGATTATATTGTGATGATATGGTGATTTTGGGATATCGAGACGCACAATTCTGCTGTCTGAACTGATGAGGACAAGATCATTTTATTTAGAAACTCAGACAAAATGAAGCATGGTAGGAATATTATGTGAAAATTTCAGTTTAGTTTGACATCACACCAAATATTACCATTCCGTTCAATATGATGAACATTAATTTGATTATTTAACGTGATTTCGCTTTTGTGAGCCATATCGTCATATATATCGATATCAAAATAAATCCTTATGATTATCGTGATATTGATTTCAACCATATCGTCCAGCCCCAGAATCCGCTATCAACGACAGCCACAACGTCTTCGGTCTCTATATAAACTTTAGCCACCAAATCAGGACACTTGCTGTACTTCTTGAACTTCACGTTTATATCTAAAAAATCCATCATCAGTTTTATTTAACTAGGCAGCGTCAAGCTACACTGCTGCTCCCAAACCAGGCTGCTGGAAATAAGGTCAAACACTGTGAGAGTCTGTGAGGCTTTCAGGGTGAAAAAAGGCCAAACTGGGACAAAGTCCAGGCAATATAGGACTGTTGTATGCACACACACACACACACACACACACACACACACACACACACACACACACACACACACACACACATCAGTACACAGCAATACCTTTTAAATCTCATTAATACTTTGTAATGCTAGCATTAGCATACCTTTACATGGCAGCAAATACTGTATGTTGGTCTTTATGTAAAGTTCAGTCTGTTTTTAATTGTATCTCTGTTTGTTTGTGTGTTTTTAGTTGTACCTGTTTACCTCATATACTATATTACTTTTTATGCCTATTTTCTATTATTGCTGCTTTTGTGTTTTATTGTATGTAAAGCACTTTGTAAACATTGTTTTTAGAAAAGTGCTATACAAATACAGTTATTATTATTATTATTATTATGTTTGTTTTGTTGTTGTTGTTAATGTTTTTTTGATTCACACACACCAATACACACCAATGCATTTTAAAGCTTGTAAACAATGTCGAAAAGGCATTTAAACCAAACTAGTATGTTAGCGCTAGCTTTAGCATTAGCAAAATACCGTTACAGGGCAACACACACAGTAGCCTACTATGTTGGTCTTTGGTTTAAGGAGTGTGTACATGTGTGTGTGTGTGTGGGTTGGGGGATATCACACACACATTCACACAGACACAGGCTATCACACACCAATGCCTTTTCAAGCTGGTACGACATAGAAAAGGAATCTAAACCAATCTGGTATGTTAGCGTTAGCATTCCTGAAATACCTTTACATGGCGACACAAATCTTCTATGTTGGCCTTTGGTTTAAGGAGTGTGTGTGTGTGTGTGTGTGTGTGTGTGTGTGTGTGTGTGTGTGTGTGTGTGGTTGGGGGGGTGTATCACACACATACAGTAGGCTATATCAATACACACCAATGGCTTTTCAAACTTGTAGACAATTAAGGTAGAAAAACTAAACCAACCTATATTATATTCTAGTGTTTCGCAAAATACCTTCACATGGCAACACACACCGTATGTTGCTCTTTGGTTTAAGAAAGACGAGAGGGGGAGGGGTGCGTCACACACACACACACACACACACACACACACACACACACACACACAGGAGGGGGGGTCCAAAGGGTTTAAGGCACTTTACAGCCGGGGGATAAAGGGTGGAGGGAGTCGAATCTTATCCGATTTAATCCCAAAACAGACGCCCCCCCCCCCTCCACCCAGCACCCCCCCTAACCCCGCCAACTGCTCAAGGACACACACACACACACACACACACACACACACACAGGAGATTAACCCTTACAGCCATTTGAAGCCTCTGAATCGAGGCCACTTCCACACTGTCTGTCTGCTTCAGGGATTCAAACCAGCAACCTGCTGCCAGCCCAACAACATTTAATCCACCAACCGCCGTTACACCTAGCGACCGGCCATCAGGTCACCTAGCAACCGTCAGATAGCCTAGCAACCACCAGCCTACCGCCGTGTCATCAAAAATATGAACATTATCTTTTTTTTATCATACTTTATCGTGTTATAGGATAAAGAACGAAAAGGAAATGAACAGAAAAAAAGAGAAAAAAGTAAAAACAAATACATAAAAAAAAAAAAATAATAATCAGACAACCGCTGTCATCAATGATTTGACCTGAGGAAGAAATATTGTCAAAATGAACATTATCAATCATGATTTATGGGAGTAAAAAGGCATGTTTAGCTTTACTGAGGAGGATTCATCAGTTATTTAGGCTTTAGGTTTGTTTTTCAAGAGCGACTTATAATTAATTCAAATCTTCAATTTCTACATCGGCCGTCCGCCAACAAGGAGGTCAAAGGTCAAACCGCAGCATCCTGATGACAGCCAGTAAACTCACAGATGTGTGGATGATATCTGAGTTATGTTTTATTTATCTGACAGCCGGTGAAACCAGCAGACACTTTCAGCTCGACTCCGTCACTCCATTTAACGTTCGTACATTTCTATCCTCCGAGACGAGACTCCAGGAAGAAAACATGAATAAACGATCGAGCCGCTTCACTTCAGGAAGGAACGAGAAGCAAGAAGCAAGAGAGAGGTAACACTTTCTAATAAAGCCCCTTTCACACTGGACAAAAAACCCACTAACACCCACTAACATCCGGCTTTTGTCTTCAGTGTGAAAGGGGTCCGATCGGCATTCATTCCCGGGTCACATGACCCTGCAGTAGTCACGGGTATTTACCGGCTCCAGCTCCGATCGGCAGTGATGGGAACATGACACCCGGGTGGACACGCTAATTTCCCCTTTTCCAGCTTGTTCTTCTTAGGGGATTAAGCCTCACTACCATCCTAATATCACTGCTGCATAATTCCAACCGTTAATAATAATTCCGTTGCACTCGTAAGGTCCGATGACGTCATTCTGCATAATAATTAGCCATGTGCTTCTGTTTGTTTGAGAAACGAGGGGAGAAAATTCGGAGTAATGGGCCGTGGGAACAATGGCACCGTTCAGTCGGCGTTGAGTTTGAAAGAGACTGAAGTAAAAGATATAAAAAAAAGTAACCACCATAACATCTGGCCTCCATGCTGCTTTCTGCTGTTTGCTAACTCTGTTTCCCGGGGCGTTCGTGACGTCGAACGTGACACACCAGAAAAAAAAAAACAGAAAGGCAAACTTGTCAACTGGCAATGTGAAAGGAGTCAATCGCCTGTTTTTAGCAGGTTTACCCGCGTTAAAAAAACCTGCATATACACGCTAATTTTGGTGTAAAAAGGGTATAAGGGTATAAGGGTTAACAGTTAACTAATGTGTCTGGTAATCATTTACTAATGGTGTTCATGTTAACTAAGGTATTAATTTATACATTATTTAATAGTCATCTTTATAAACTATTAAATAATGTATAAATTAATACCTTAGTTAACATGAACACCATTAGTAAATTACACATTA
>NW_027283360.1:0-25000 GCF_046629955.1 Centroberyx affinis | reverse complement strand
TGTCTCATTGTCTCTCATCGTCTCTCTCATTGTCTCTCTCATCGTCTCTCTCATTGTCTGTCTCATCGTCTCTCTCATTGTCTGTCTCATTGTCTCTCATCGTCTCTCTCATCGTCTGTCTCATCGTCTCTCTCATTGTCTGTCTCATTGTCTCTCTCATCGTCTCTCTCATCGTCTGTCTCATTGTCTCTCTCATTGTCTGTCTCATTGTCTCTCTCATTGTCTGTCTCATTGTCTCTCTCATCGTCTCTCTCATTGTCTGTCTCATCGTCTCTCTCATCGTCTGTCTCATCGTCTCTCTCATCGTCTCTCTCATTGTCTCTCATTGTCTGTCTCATTGTCTCTCTCATCGTCTCTCTCATCGTCTCTCTCATCGTCTGTCTCATTGTCTCTCTTATCCCGTCTCTCTGGTTTTCCTTCATCTCTCTCTTTCCCCCTTAATTTTTACATTTTTACATTTTTCATTTCCCTTCTGTCTCTCTAGCTGCATGTAGATGTTTTTTTTTCTGTTGTTGATGTTCAGTTTTGCCTTCTGTTGTGTTGCAGTCTGAACTCTAGCCTCTCTACTCAGCTGGTTTTTGAGCTGGATTAACTCAGCTCAATTCAGGTTCAATCTTTATCCCCGAAAAATTAAAGAGAGAAAACGACAGAAGAGATCCCACTCTGTCCAAAACATATCAGCACGAAGAGAGAAGGAAGACGATGTGGCAAGAGGGGGAGAAGACTGTTCCAGATCCAAACAAGAATAAGTTATTAAACACTCAAAAATAAATCTTACCTTGAATTCAGAACCGTCCAATCACAAGGAACTGTACAGGAGAGCCAATCGGCGAAGCGGAAATGTCCAAACCAGGAAGAGAAGAGGAAGTTAGGATCCGTCCGTCCTGAAAACTCCTCTGTTTAGAAAGCTGCTGTGAGGAGGAGAGAAGAGAAGAAGAGATGGAGTTAGAGAAATGTGGTCAAAGGTGCGGCGGCTCCGCTTTAATCCTTATCCAAATGCATTGTGGGTGGGGTTAGGATGTGGCAAGTTTCCCTGAGAACCAGGACGGATCACAGGACCGACCGCACTGATCAGGTATCTGATAAACACACAGAGGGGCGGAGCTTAAGGAGACTCCACTACAATGAGGAATAAAGTCACAAGGTGCCAACAAAGAAAGAATAATAAAAGAAGAAGAAACAGACTGCGATCTTTGTTTATTTCAAGATTATCCACCAAAAATAAACATCTGAATTCTGTCTGAAGAATAAAGTCACAATGAAATGAAAAATGACATTTCAAATGCACCTATTTAATAATAAATGCCCCAAAAAAATTTATAAAACTTTTATTTTCTTGTATTTTTATTTCAAAATCCCATTACTTTTACTTCTTGGAAAACAGTGTATCAAGTGAAGTCCCAAGTCTACATGTAGAACAAGTCAAGTCCAAGTCAAGTCCATGTCGTTAATGTCAAGTCCCAAGTCTAAATGTAGAACAGCAAGTCAAGTCAGAACAAATCAAGAGTCCAGTATCAATTTAATATCTTAAAGAAAACTAAATATCTAGGACTTTTCAATGCAATATGGTTTTAATAGGATAAAAACTCGGTAAGAGCATCATGAGTTTGATTTCTATAATCAGTTTCAACTTCAATAAATTCAATCATTCCATACAAATTCAGAAAACAGAATTTAAATTCAGTCGTCTGCTGGAACAAATCTCATCACTTTCAATCTGAGTCATTTACACAAACACAAGATCTCAAGTCAAGACTTTAGAAACCTTTTCAAGTCATCAGAGTACAAGTCAGAGTCAAGTCCCAAGTCACCAGAACCCAAGTCAGAGTCAAGTCTCAAGTCACCAGAACCCAAGTCAAGTCGAGTCTCAAGTCACCAGAACCCAAGTCAAAGTCAAGTCTCAAGTCACCAGAACCCAAGTCAAGTCGAGTCTCAAGTCACCAGAACCCAAGTCAAAGTCAAGTCTCAAGTCACCAGAACCCAAGTCAAGTCGAGTCTCAAGTCACCAGAACCCAAGTCAAAGTCAAGTCTCAAGTCACCAGAACCCAAGTCAAGTCGAGTCTCAAGTCATCAGAACCCAAGTCAAAGTCAAGGGTCAAGTCACCAGAACCCAAGTCAAGTCAAGTCTCAAGTCACCAGGACCCAAGTCAAGTTAAGTCTTAAGTCACCAGAACCCAAGTCAAAGTCAAGTCTCAAGTCACCAGAACCCAAGTCAAGTCAAGTCTCAAGTCACCAGGACCCAAGTCAAGTTAAGTCTTAAGTCACCAGAACCCAAGTCAAAGTCAAGTCCCAAGTCACCAGGACCCAAGTCTTCTCTTCGTGCATCAAGTCAAGTCTTAAAGCTGTGACTCGAGTCCTGATCACAGTGTTGATAGATTTGATGTATTTTCCTGTAAACTTTTAGAGGGAAATTAGCAGTTTGCAGTTTAGTAGTTTTTGTTGTTACAAAACCATAAAAGTGAACGTTTGGAACAGACGAGCTGTGGAGGTTTAATGTCAGGAGGAACGCCGTAAAAAAAAAACAACCGACTCCGGAGCGCTGGATGTTTTGTCCCGGAGCGTCACTCCGCTCTCCGGGAACAATCTGAAGTTTTATTGCCCGCGAAACTTCGTAAAATTGAACCAATGGAGCGGCGGATGAGTCCGGGCCGCCGAGGAACCGACTCTTAACGGTCTGGAGTTTAATGTCGAGGGGAAACGACACGCAGGCAGACTGCAGGGGCTGCTGGGTAAATAAACGGTTTGAGTTTCAGTGGCAGGGCGGAGAGGTGAGGAGGCAGACTGACAGTTTATCCTCACACTCTTTTTTATCTTTTTAGCATCTTTTATCTTTTTTATCTTAATTTTATCTTACTTTTATTTTATCCTTACTGTTTCTTTTGGTTTTCATCTCACGGTTATCCCACTCTTTTGAATGTTTCTCTTTTCCACCTCTGTCCTTCTATCTGAATCCCTGCTTATTATTGTTCCACTGCTTTTTAAATTCAAAGAGTATTCTGCTTTTATTTTGACTGTCAAAGCACTTTGTAAGAGGAGAGCGGTTTGTGTGTTTGTGTGTCCCACCATGGAGGAGAGGAGAGGAGACAAGGAGAGGAGAGGAGAGAGGAGAGGAGAGGAGAGGAGAGAGGAGAGGAGACAAGGAGAGGAGAGAGGAGAGGAGACAAGGAGAGGAGACAAGGAGAGGAGGGGAGAGGAGAGGAGGGGAGAGGAGAGGAGAGGAGAGGAGGAGAGGAGAGGAGGGGAGGAGAGGAGACAAGGAGAAGAGAGGAGGAGAGGAGAGGAGAGGAGAGAAGAGAGAAGACAAGGAGGAGGTTATAAATTCTAGTTATTATTATTATACTCCTATCATTTTTCATTTATTTCATGCAGAGGTGTGACCAAGTCAACTTTGCTGGAGTCCCAAGTCAGTCTCAAGTCTTGAAGCACAAGTCTCAAGTCAAGTCCCAAGTCTAAAAGATAGAACACCAAGTCAGAACAAATCAAGACCGCCATGGAAACCAGAATATAATCTGCTCACCAGGATCAGATGCAGCTGGACCAGTTTGTAGCGTTCAGGTTTTTTCTTCCCATTCATCTGAATGGAAACTGACATTAAACACGTTGGTGAACAGATCCAGAATCAGATCCTGCTGCTGTGATTTCAGCTGACTGTTGGTCCGACGCTTCAGAACAGAATCTCACCAAACAGCTTTTTTATTGACAGAAGAGAACACAGTGGAGGGATACCATTCAGGAGAGATAGTTCCTGTGTGGGAGACCGGATCTACTTTTATTTTCAAATACTAATTTTAGTGTAAAGCAAGACCTGGGGCCGGATTCACCAATGTGTTCTAGATCGATCTTAAGAAATGACATAAGAGGAAATTTTAGGAAGTGAAATTAATTTTCCTACTTAAGAACTTCTCAAAATAGGGCCTGAATTAATTCTGGTTAATAAACTTTAGGCTTACTGCCATTGAGGCTAGGAGACAAGGCTAGGAGGCTAGGAGACAAGGCTAGGAGGCTAGGAGACAAGGCTAGGAGACAACCCAAAGTGCTTCCATCTACAAAACAATTGGGGAAAAACCTATTTAGAGCAACTAGAGCAAAGATTTAAACATTGGTTGCTGTTGGTAACTGTAAAATTTGCATCTTATTTCCAACAGACATGAGACAGAGGCCTACCTGGCCCTACACCAAATAAAGCTTTACAATAAATGTTCATCTTAATGTTAGGTGTAGGGGAACCTATGAAGACTTTGAACTATAACCTACTTGTCTAAAATGTGTTTAAATATATGATATTTAAACAAATGAATGGGAAGAAAAAATCTGAACGCTACAAACTGGTCCAGCTGCATCTGATCCTGTGAGCAGATTATATTCTGCTTTTCATGTAGAAACTTTAATGTTCAGCTGTACCCGAGTCAACCAACATGTTGAGTTCACCAGCTTAAAATTCAGCAATAGCAGTAAACACACTCGGCCGCTCAACACACACACACACACACACACACACACACACTTGAGAACAGAGGCTGCTGAGGCTCCATGATGTTCTGTGATCAGTTTCTGGACGGCAGCAGCCTGCTGAGCAGCCAGCGGGCCGCTTCCTTTCTCCAGAGATCCACCTTTCTTATCGCAGCGAGCGGCTGAAACTTTCTCTTAGATAGCAGCTGACAGCGAGCGGCTCCACACACACACACACACACACACGCACGCACACACACACACACACACACACACACACACACACACACACACACACACACACACACACACTCAGAAACACAAACTGCTAATTAAAAGGCTGCAGTCTGTTCCTTTTGCCTCCTTTATGTTTTCATGCTCGTGTTCACAGTACAGTGTGGATTAGTCTCTCTATCTGTCTCAATTACCATCTGTTGATAGGGACGGGGAGGCTGGGACACACACACACACACACACACACACACACACACACACACACACACACACACACACACACACACGCACACACACGCGGGTGTTTGAAGATTTCGGAGGGTTGCCAGGGACCTTTCAACATGCCATTTGCCCTCTCACTGCCAGAAACATGTGGAGCGCGGCTCGGTATGGGCGCGCACACACACACACACACACACACACACACACAAGCGAACACACACACACACACACACACGCGAACACACACACACACACACACACACACAAGCGAACACACACACACACACACACACAAGCGAACACACACACACACACACACACACACACACACACACACACAAGCGAACACACACACACACACACACACACACACACACACAGCAGCTCCCTGTTGACTTCCTGATTGGGTCGAGCTGCACCGGCTTTCAGCAACAGCTGTGAGGAGAAAACTCACACTGAGATTCTCTCTCTCTCTCTCTCTCTCTCTCTCTCTCTCTCCCATTCTCTGTCTTCCTCTCTCGCCCATTACCGTGGTAAAAATATTTGGTGGTAAACACGGTCTGAGGTCACATTTCATTACATCTCGGGCGTTTAGATGACGCTCAGGCAGGCGGAGAGAGAGCGATGCTGACAGAAAAAATTTGAATTGCGATTATTTGACAGAATATTGCAATTGCGATTTAAACTGCGATTCATATCAGATTTTCTAGAACTTTAAAATTGTTTAAAGAGAAGTGATTTTGTTTAAAAAAAAAAAAACTAGATGTGAGTGAGCAGATTTACTGAGTTTGAGTCTGAGCTTTTGAAAACTCCTTGTTCACAAATCCAGTTTGAACCAAACTAACTGCAGACTCTGAGATTTGGAAATTGCAGAAGTTCATATTGCGATTTTGTTTAGATGAATTCTTCAGCCTTAGCTGAGGGTTCGGTGTCTTGCTAAAGGAAACTTCGGCAGGACACTTTTGCTGCTGCGGGGATCAAACCTGTGACAGTTTGGTTCCTGTGTATGAACGGAGGAAAACTTACTTTGGCGTTCTGCCTGTAAAGAAAACTAAAGCTGAAGCTGAAGCTGAAGCTGAAGCTGAAGTTTCTGGTTCACTAGGCGTCCGATTTCCACGTTTTATTCTCCAAAATAAATCTTCCAACCAACAGCTAACTAATAGCTAAAATTAAAGGAAAATAAAGCTTGATTTTATACAACTACAGCTTAAAACAGGCGCCCTCTTCTCTTACTGGGAGTGACTCGTTATATTTCGACAGAGTTTGGTTCAAAACATTTACTGTGAAAAACTTGCCTGATATCAGACAGAACTGTCAACTGGTTCCACTCCGTCTCCATCTTCAGTCTGACATTGCCTCCACTCTAACCGGTTTCCGTGGGGGAGGGGGATTCGATTTTCCCTAACCAATCACTAGAGACCGACGTATCCGCCTGAATCTAACGTCATTTTAAGTCGACGCTGATGCGTAGCCATGACAACACCAGAGACGGGTCAGAAAGTATAGAGCATCTTTGACGACACGGAGCCAAGTAAAAACAAAGTACGACGACTTTTAATGGATTCAGAACAGCCTGGATAGCAGCGTCTATCTTGTCTACAGCGTCTCCATTGTTGTTATTTCTCCTCCTTGGTGCACAGCTTTCATTTCATCAAGTACATTTACTCAAATACTACTTAAGTACAATTTTGAGGTACTTGTACTTCACTTGAGTATTACCATTTTATGCTACTTTATACTTCCACTCCACTACATTTCAGAGGGAAATATTGTACTTTTTACTCCACTTCCTTATTTGATAACTTAAGTTACTAGTTACTTTGCAGATTCAGATTATTAATACAAAATATAATCAACTAATAAATGGTGATGTATTATTATAGATTACTGTAAGCTACCCAGCAGTATATAAAGTAGGGCTGAACAATTAATCGAAATTTTATCGAAATCACAATATGGCCTAATGCAATTTTCTAATCGCAGGAGGTGCAATATTTGTTAAAGGTGAAATGTGTCAAAATATCATTTTAAAGTAAATATTGTGGTGCTGCAGAGATGTCCTGGCCTACACATCATATTCTACAGACTGAAGAAAACATCTTTGTTTGGTACAGATCCCCGCATAAATCACACCATAATCATTTTAATTTTTAATTTTTTTAATTTTAATTTAATTTTAAGTTTTTCAATGAAAATGAGAATAATGATGTAAAAATGATCATTCCCTCTAATATCGTAAATCATATTGCGATATCAATCAAAATAATCGCAATTAGATATTTTTTCAAAATTGTTCAGCCTTAATATAAAGTAGTGGAAATCAGCCCCACCTTTTCCAGCTGCAACATTAAAGTGATGCTTACACATTAATGCATCAATAATTATAATTCAATAATATAATATATACTGTATTATTCTGAAATGGGCCATTCTGCATAATGAGTACTTTTACTTTTGTTGCTTTAAGTACATTTTGATGCTAATACTTTTGTACTTTTACTTAAGTAACATTTTGAATGCAGGACTTTTACTTGTAACAGAGTATTTTTATACTGTGGTATTTCTACTTTTACTTAAGTAAAAGATCTGATTGACTCTAGACGCATTTTCCACCGGCCGGGAAATATTCTGTCGCTTCCAAAAAAAAAAGGTTCCAGGGACACAGCCGTTTCCATCAGCCGTCACTGTGTGTTTTAAAGCTTTTTCGGTGGCACGAATAGTGAATTATGGGTAACGTGGCCTCAGAGGCTTCAGAAGAGCCGAACTGAGCTTTGGAGGCTAGGGAAGGGGTTTAGATGGAGGCAGACAGAGGCTTGATAGATATAAAAAAAAAAAAAAACACACTAGAGAATAGCACCAGAGAGAGAGAGAGAGAGCGAAGTGGAGGAGTAGTGAAGGAGAAAGAGAGAGAGAGAGAGAGAGAGAGAGAGCGAGAGAGAGAGAGAGAGAGAGAGAGAGGGGGAGAGAGAGAGAGAAGTGGAGGAGTGGTGAAGGAGAAAGAGAGAAAGAGAGAGAGAGATAGAGAGAGAGAGAGAGAGAGAAGTGGAGGAGTGGTGAAGGAGAAAGAGAGAGAGAGAGAGAGAGAGAGAGAGGTGGAGGAGTAGTGAAGGAGAGAGAGAGAGAGAGAGAGAGAGAGAGAGAGAGAGAGAGAGAGAAGTGGAGGAGTGGTGAAGGAGAAAGAGAGAGAGAGAGAGAGAGAGAGAGAGAGAGAGAGAGAGAGGTAGAGGAGTAGTGAAGGAGAAAGAGAGAGAGAGAGAGAGGAAGACGGGCAGTGAGGGAGAAAATGGAAAAGGCAGAGAAATGAGAGAAAAACAGTAAAAGTAATCGAAGAATCAGAGAAAGGGGAGTGTGTGTGTGTGTGTGTGTGTGTGTGTGTGTGTGTGTGTGTGTGTGTGTGCGTGTGTGTGTGTGTGTGTGTGTGTCCCTCCCCGGCAGATGCGTACACAGAGACTATATGAAAGTCTCGGGGCGACCTCAGTCAAATTCCGGCTCCATGCAAACGCGCTCGTCGAATAAAATTTGATTGTGATTTGATTGCGGCGTGCGGCAGGGGAAATCACCCGTCTCCAAGAGCTCCCGGAGCCCAAATTTACTTTACCTTTGTTTATCCGGCGGAAGACTTAATGAAAAAAGACATCCTCCTTTACATAAAACGCCCCGCTGGCTGCAAACCGAACGGAGAGACGACGAGCTTCGGGATTATTGACAGAAGTAACCGGCGGGCCGATGGGAGGCCAGATGAAAGGTGGAAGTCCCCCGCGTGAATTATGAAATGCAATCAGTGCTTCTTTAAGGTATTAGTCAGGAGGAAGAATGCTTCACCTCCACAGGACCTGAATGGATAGAACGGTTCTTCCACTGGCTGTCATGGTAACTTGGCTAGTTCACCGAAATACTCAAAATACTTCATTACGAAATACGAAAATACAAAATACTTAATTAATTGGAGTGCTGTCCTGGAGTATTTCGTTACACATTTTTTTGAGGATTCAGCACCCACATAAATAACTGAGGGTTGAGCGTGTTTTTTGGTTTAATTGTTTTAATTTGGCTAGTTCAGCATCAAATAGTCACTATATGGACTCTACAAACCAGTAATCCCTTAAATACCCTTACATTTACAATAATTCACCCCTTAATTCATGCAAAATCCCTTTAAAATGACTTAAGGGAGTTAATTATTAATGGAGGAGACCCCATCAAAACCTCCTTAAACTCCCCTTAATTTTTGACTTCTTACTTTCTAGTTTAATGTAAAATGCAGGGAGACAGAAACTTTACATTAATAACTCATTAATAACCTGTAAACCTGTGCAAAAGACATGAAAATCCTTACTTTTTTAAATCTATGTTATTTTTAATGGATAATTAATGTTTATGTCATGGAGAAATTAAGGACATTTCAGGTATAAAGGTAAGGGGTTTGGGTTTGTAGTGGAAGTTTTAGGGTTACTTTGAGAGTTACTTTTTTTCTACGCTTGTTTTACTTTTGTTTTACAATCTTAGTTCTGTACTGTGCAAATATTTTTGGACTACCAACGTATTAATCTCTTTTAGACTATAACTACTTTAGTCCAAACTATTTTAGACCTGTAAAATGTTTTTCTTAGATCTGCTGTCGTTGCTTCTTGTCAATTTGACTCTTGTTGTTTGCTTCTTCTAGATGTTGTTGTTGATGTTTTGTTGTTACTGTGTATGAAAGTTTGTGCACTATGGACCAGATTCATTTTCTAAATGGATCTGGTGACAACATGAGTCAGTCTGTAAAGTCTGTCACACTGTGAGAACTGAGCAGATGAGTCTGTTAGCAAACTGTCCAAACTCAACTGGAAGCTAACGTTAGCGACGAGGCTAACGTAGCTTTATCACAGACTGGACTTCTCTCTCTAGCTCTTCTAGTCAACATTAGCATGTTAGCAATCCATGGCAGCAAGGAGACAGAGAAGCTGCTTTGGTTCTTGCTGTAAAGCTTCTCACCTCTCACTTGTAAGTTGGTAGAAGCTAGCTCAACAGTTCACATAAAAATGGCCGCCGCTCTGACTGTCCAGGAGTGTTGATTTGAACGGGAATAACAGTTCTATTCAAGTTCTGTGTTTCCCGTTATTCCCATGGGTAAACATGATCAATGAATAAAATTACACTACTATACTCTGGCACAGTGTAGAGGAACTGAGAAAATAGGAAACTGAATTATTTTTCCATACCATTAAAAACCAACTGGATCCCCCAGACAAGGTTTTGTGTGTCCTATACGCTCAGCATCGCCTCGCTTCACATCCACACACTGCTCCCTGCTCGGGTTAATAAGAGCAAATCTCCCACTGCTTCCTGCATGAAAACTGTCAGATCTGTCACCTCCTGCAGGTTTAGGGTACAGTGAGTGTTAAACCTCAGCGGGTTAAGGTGATTACCATGTGGTTTAAATCTGACGCGTGACCTTTAGCATATATTGCAAATTTCTGTCCCAAGTTTCTTCTTCTGTCTCATTACATACAGAAAGAAGCAGTTCTCCAGCTGAGTCTCCATATGGAGGAACACTGGAGAATATTTTGTTAGTTAAAAAAGTGTAAATGTGTATGAAGCAGCTGTCAGCAGAGAGCAGCTGAGTCAGCTTGTTGTGGTGTGGCTGTAGATCCATTCAGTAACGTTCTCAGTAAAAGTGAATAGTGTGATAAGGTGGATTTGTTTCCAAATGTAGGTTACTGTGACACAGTAAACTGTCTTGTCTTTAGCCCTAGTCTCTACTCCAAAACATGAAGAGTTGGAGCTTGAGAAGAGTCAGCTCAGTTAACCTGAACAAACTGTTAGCTAGCTAACTAGCCAGCAAACACACTGATGTTAATGTGAACATGCTAACGCTAGCTGTTTTCAGAAACAGAAACAGACAGTTAACCGTCTGTTCAATTCTGTTGAGACGACAGAAACACAGTGAGCTGTTGAAAGAATTGAAAACCTCCAATATGGCCACCAGAAGGAGGGGGGGGGGGGGGTGACATCACAATACATAACGGTCTATAAGCAGCTTTAACTGCCATGAAAAGTCTTCAGCTGTGTACAAATGGTTTTCTGTTTAAATCCGTCAGTCCTGGTCATTAGCGCACAGAGGAGATTAGGACTGGAATGTAAAGGCGCTAATCCAGACATTGTCCTGGCTATAGGAGGTGGAAGTGTGTGTGTGTGTGTGTGTGTGTGTGTGTGTGTGTGTGTGTGTGTGTGTGTGTGTGTGTGTGTGTTGTACTGAGGCCATGCAGTGGGAGTGAACGCAGTGTTTGGATCCAGTTCAGCTGAGTAAAGGATGAAATGGGTGAAGATGCATAAAGAGAGGATGTGTGGACAAGAACAAAGGCAGGAGGTTATATACAGGTGTATAGGCACCGACACACACACACACACACACACACACACACACACACACACACACACACACAGAAAAGGGCAAGCCAGCAGGCACGTTTCCAAATAGACACACACATTTTGACTAAATTTTGCACACACACACACACAGGCTGCTGGGCATGCAAGTAGGCACGTACACATTATCTCCCTCACACACACACACACACACACACACACACACACAGCTTGACTATTAAGTGCGCCACAGCCGTCCTGCACATGTTTGGCAGTGGGGCAGACGCTGGTAGCTTGGAGGTCAGCCAACACACACACACACACACACACACACACACACACACTTACACACACACACACACACATACACACACAGGTCAGCCAAATGGGTTTTTGCGCATAATGTGGTTTTCGGAGGGGCTTGCATTCCAGCGCAGAGCCAGAACGCTTCAAGACGAGCCAAGAGAACATGTTGAAACAAATACAGGTGCAGAGCTGGTGGGAAGATTAACCAGAGAGACCGGATCGCTCACCCAAACTGAACCATTCACACTCCACAACACCTTCTCTGAATCCACTTCACTCCCAGAAGCTCACCAGGAAAAATCTCACCGTCTTTACCTGTCGTTTTACTTTTCAGCTAGAAACATTTCAGAGGATGTGATCGTCTTTTTTAACTTCACCGGGTCGTGACCTTTTCTGATGCACTTGGGAGCGTTTGGAAATTAATTCTTTAGATATTCAGTTTCCAACCTGCTCACACAGCAGATGATGAACACGACTGCCCCGATCCATTCACCAATCTGTAGGAGTCAGAAGGTAATGACACCGAATACCAGAGGTGGGGACTCGAGTCACATGACTTGTACTCCAGTCACAGTTTTAAATGCTTGAGACTTGACATTCTTGGGTCAGTTGGTGAATGTCTGGCTAACCCTGGATGTAGAGGCTGACCGGCTGCAGCATCATGTGACTGCAAATGTCAGAGCGGCCGATACATCAGTCACTAGTGATTGATTCAGATACATTAGTCACTAGTGATCGGTTCAGATACGTCGGTCTCTAGTGATCGGTTCAGCTACATCGGTCACTAGTGATCGTTCAGATACGTCGGTCACTAGTGATCGGTTCAGCTACGTCGGTCTCTAGCCATTGGTTCAGATACGTCGGTCACTAGTGATCGTTCAGATACGTCGGTCACTAGTAATCGTACAGATAGTCGGTCACTAGTGATAGGTCCAGATAGTCGGTCACTAGTGATCGGTTCAGATACGTCGGTCTCTAGTGATCGGTTCAGCTACGTCGGTCTCTAGTGATCGGTTCAGATACGTCGGTCTCTAGTGATCGGTTCAGATACGTGGGTCACTAGTGATCGGTTCAGCTACATCGGTCTCTAGTGATCGGTTCAGATACGTCGGTCTCTAGTGATCGGTTCAGCTACGTCGGTCTCTAGTGATCGGTTCAGCTACGTCGGTCTCTAGTGATCGGTTCAGATACGTGGGTCACTAGTGATCGGTTCAGCTACATCGGTCTCTAGTGATCGGTTCAGATACGTGGGTCACTAGCGATAGGTTCAGATATGTGGGTCACTAGTGATCGTTCAGATACGTCGGTCACTAGTGATCGGTTCAGCTACGTCGGTCTCTAGCGATTGGTTCAGATACGTCGGTCACTAGTGATCGTACAGATAGTCGGGTCACTAGTGATAGGTCCAGATACGTCGGTCACTAGTGATCGGTTCAGATACGTCGGTCTCTAGTGATCTGTTCAGCTACGTCGGTCTCTAGTGATCGTTCAGATACGTCGGTCACTAGTGATCGGTTCAGATATGTTGGTCACTAGTGATCGGTTCAGCTACGTCGGTCTCTAGTGATCGGTTCAGATACGTGGGTCACTAGTGATCGGTTCAGCTACATCAGTCTCTAGTGATCGGTTCAGATACGTCGGTCACTAGTGATAGGCTCAGATACGTGGGTCTCTAGCGATCGGTTCAGCTACATCGGTCTCTAGCGATTGGTTCAGATACGTCGGTCACTAGTGATCGGTTCGGAGAAAATCAACCCCCCCCCACACAGAAAACTACTAACGAGGAGGAAATCTCAGGCTGAATAACAGAGCGGGAACCAGATGGAGGTTTACGGAAGAGGATTAGGGGCCACGTGAAAAATGTATTTGAGTTCTGAGAAAAAAGTCAGAATTCTGAGATTAAAGTCAGAATAAGAAGAATCTCAGAATTCTGACTTTTTTCTCAGAATTCTGACTTTAATTAATTAATCGCTTTAGTCATTTATCAAGTAGAAACACCAAACATTTCCTGGCTGCAGCTTCACAGATGTTAAGATCTGCTGCTTTTCTTCATTTCATCTCTTTATTAAACGAATCCTTTGGGGGTTTTTTAACTGCTGCTCAGACTGAGGAAGAAACCTGAAGAATCACTTGGGCTCTGGGAACTTGTGATGGGCATTTGTCTTTATTTTTGACATTTTATAGACTACATGATTAGCCGATTAATCAAAACAATAATCGCTTGAGTATCTTGTAAGGCTGCAACTAATGATTATTGTCATTATCGATTAATTTAAGTGGCACTAAAAAAAAAAAATACCAGAAAGTGGCATCAAGGAACGGATCTCTTATATCTGACGCTGTTGCTGCCTCACTCTTCTTCTTCTGCTGCCTCGCTCTTCTTCTTCTGCTGTTTTATATGTCGACGCTGCAGGACAGATTCCCCCCCCCCCGCCCCCCCCCCGAGTGTGTAAAGGTTAGATAAATGAAATAAAAGCGCGCTGCAGGACAGATGTCTGGGTTACTGCAGGTCGGCCTCCTCAGGCTCGCTTTCTAGAAATTTCATCTATCTTCATCTCCGAGGCGCAATTTGCTGCCGACCTGTCTGACATTCTGAGAGAGAGAGAAAGAGAGAGAGAGAGAGAGAGAGAGAGAGAGAGAGAGAGGAGAGAGAGAGAGAGAGAGAGAGAATTGTGGGTCTAGCTTTCATCCTGTGCATGCAAGCAGAACGAGTAAAAAAAAAAAAAAAAAGGAAAGGACAGCGTGAGTGATTGAGAGAGAAACAGAGAGAAAGAGAGAGGATGTATATCTTTGTGCAGACAAGCAGAACATGAAAACAAAGACTGAGACAGAGAGGACAAGAAAGAGAGAGAGAGAGAGAGAGAGAGAGAGAGAGAGAGAGAGAGAGAGATGTTGGTTCTACATGAATCTTTCTAACTGCAGGCGGAGAGAGAGAGAGAGAGAGAGAGAGAGAGAGAGAGAGAGAGAGAGAGAGAGAGATTTTGGTTCTAAATGAATCTTTCTAACTCTGCAGGCGGAGAGAGAGCAGAGGATGAGAGAGAGAGAGAGAGAGAGAGAGAGAGAGAGAGAGAGAGAGATGTTGGTTCTACATTAATCTTTCTAACTCTGCAGGCGGAGAGAGAGAGAGAGGAGAGAGAGAGAGAGAGAGAGAGAGAGAAAGAGAGAGAGAGAGAGAGAGGGAGAGAGAGAGGGAGGGAGAGAGAGAGAGAGGGAGAGAGAGTTTGTTTTGTTTTTCCTGAAATCTATTTCATGTTTTTTATTGATTATCTTTTTCATCTATTTGCTTTGGCAACACAGGAATGTACTTGGCATGCCAATAAAGCAAGCTGAGAGAGAGAGAGAGAGAGAGAGAGAGAGAGAGAGAGAGAGAGAGAGAGAGAGAGAGAGAACAACAGTGTTGGAGTTGAAGTTAGACAGAGAGAGGGAGACTTGAACATTAAATAACTTCAACTCCAACACTATAGCTTGCTGCTAATGCTCAGGGGTGGTGTGTGTGTGTGTGTGTGTGTGTGTGTGTGTGTGTGTGTGTGTGTGTGTGTGTGTGTGTGTGTGTGTGTGTGTGAACTTGAATAGACCACAATGGAAAACTTGGGTCTAGAGAAGCATGAAAACAGACAAAACACACAGTAAATATATAAAACCCATTAAATAAACACATTAAGGTGAGTTAACGATCCATTTTTATCCGTTATTAATGTGTTTTTAAAGGGATTCATCAGCCCAGAGGTCACAGGATTTTCTCACCCCACAGAGCAGCAGGGGATCCTTCAAAAGAAATGAAAACATGAAAATCTACAAAATTGGCGTGAAGGTCAAAGTTTTCACATGACAACAGCGATGTGTTTTTTTTTAATTTTTTTTTTTACACATGTTGGTTTTCATGTGAACACAAATACTGTGTTGTGTGAGTCTGTTCTTTAAATGAAATAAAGTCCAACTGGCATTGTGGCATAGAGTCAAACTGTCTTGTTTTCTTTCTTTTATATGCTATGGACCTTTTGTGAGTCTGAAATAAAGTTTGAATTGAATTGAATTGCACTACTGTGACACTCGTCAGGATATTCACGCTCATGTGAGGATATTCACGATTATCCCGATAATGGAAATTCACCAAGATAAAATTACCTTGAGTGTTTTTATCGCGATAAAAGATCAAATCTTATATCCTCCCATCCCTAGTCTTACGTGACGCGGCGAGAGAGGAGAAAAGCAACAACTGACAGAATTTAGGTTTGAGTTCGACGTGATTCTCTTTCTCCCGTACAGAGAGAGAGGAGGATGGAGGAAGAGGGGGAAGAGACGCCCTCCAGTAAATACACCTCTCTTCCAAATATTCCTCGTCTCCCTTTTTCCAAGCTGCTCCTCTGTCCTCCTTCTCTCCATCTCTTCCCTCGAGCGCCAACAAAACCACAAACAAGTCGATGGGACCTTTCCCCCCGCTCTGCAGCAGATCCATACTGCAGTCTGAGCTTCTGAAACCACAACAAACACTTCTGGGACTTTTCTTCCTTTGACTTTCCCCCTTTTCCTTCAGACACAGAAAGCCGCCGTCCCGGACAAATGTCCCAGCGAATGAGGCGGGGAAGTCTGGGGGGCGAGGTGTAGCCTACGATCTGGGGATGAAGCTCGTCATGTTCGGGTGGTGTTTTAGGTGCTGAGGTGTTCAGACAGATACCGGACTTCACAGAGGAAGAGGTGAGGACAGAAGAAAGAAGAAGAGGCAAATTCAGGTCCGGGTTCGACCGATACGAGTTTTTGAAGCAGATAAAAAGCTGATCTTTGAATTTGACCGTATTCATGCCAAAAAAATCCCCAAATTGACGAAGTATTAAGTGTTTCCCCACCATATTTATATTCTTGTCAGGGTGGGAAAGCCTCTAAAACAGCATTTAGATCATGGGACACTAAAACTCTCCACTGAAACCCAGGAGAATGATAATATATTCGTGCATAAACTTGTGTTTTGAATCCGATTAAAATGAATCAATTCGGGTTAATGGCTTCCTGTAGATAAGCAGTGTGTATTGATCAGTTATACGGTAAATATCCAATAAACTGCATCCTATCCATCAAAACAGAGACGAATAACAACATCTGTTATCTGATTTTCAATAAAAAATGTTTTAAAAAAAGACATTATTGGCTGTCAAACACTAGAATATTCACTCTTCTAGACTTGCGCTCTAAACTTCACTTCAGTTTGCAGCCCGTGAGAAAATAATTAGTTTGCACAAATCACATATTTTCTGTATTGAGCAGTATCTTAAAAGGGTCTGTGTGTAATTTCTGGTCCAGTGCTGGCCTCTTATCATTCAGCGTCGTCATGACAACAACACTCTGCCCTCCGTAGAGCGAGACCATCAACATCCCAACAACAACAAGAAGAAGCAAGCAATGTTTTTCATGATGGAGTCTTGCTGTGATCAGGATCCTGACATCATCACGATTCTGCTGGAACAGATTGAAGGTCAGGAGTGTGAAGTAATTCCACTTCCCCGGCGCATAAAAGGTCCGCTCCGTTAAAAGTCGAGCTGTTTGGAGGATTATGTACATGCCGAATTCACCAGAACACCCTACCAATTAGTAATAAACTCTCAAATGATATTTTCCAATGTGTGTTTTTTGCTGATAAGCAAGGCAAAAACAAACTTCCAGATTTTTGAATGGACCTTGGTGTGGCAGGAGCCTTCAGCCTCGGCCCGCTCCTGTGTTTCTGAATGCAGAAATCTGTTCACTGTGTTTCACTCTCTATCATCCAGGAACCTGATATTATATATATATATTAACGGGTCAGATTATACTTCAGGAAAGCAGAAATATCACACATTTAACCTTTAATAAAAGGAAGTAAAAGTATTAGTGTGGAAAACTTTCACTATGAATTGTCGGAGTCATTCCTATGTTCCCCAGCAGGGTCAGGGTTAGAGACCTTCAAAATCAAATAAAATGAAAACCATTGGTTTTGTTGTGTTTATATAGCTGTTTTTAAGCCTTGTTCCAATGAAAAAAATAATATATAATAATAATATTTATGAAATATTTTAACTTCAAACGGGTCAAATTTGACCCAAACACAATAGGAGGGTTAATGTGCGTGAACAGAATATTGAACTGGGGAACATAGGACCTTGGAACTTAGGACCCTGGGAACTTAGGACCCTGGGACCATAGCTACGCTCCCGAACTGTCACACCTTAGCAGCTAATTTTCACACAATCCTCACATCACAGCCATGAAGGATCCACGGACCGTAGAGAATCTGGATTTATAGAAGTGTGATGCTGATGTTGGACCGGCTGATGTTCAGACTGTTCCTCATGTTCCTGGAGGAGCCGACCAGCTGTCAGCTACAGCATGTAAATGTGGTTCTAACAGCTATTCCCTCACATGATGTGTAAAAACAACACTGGTTTGTACAGAAAGTTGTAATCCGATATTCAAAACAGAACATTTGACTGTGGCTCTCTGTGTTTCCAGTCTCACCGCTTTGAGAGTTTCACGGAGGTTTTCAGGGGTTCAAAGTTCACCGAGCTGACGACCTGAAGGAGACCAGAGCACATGATGTCCACATTCCAGCCCGGGTCGACGGCCAATCAGCTCTCTCCTGAAACATGTGACCTGTGACCTCTTAAGCCTGCTTACTGTTTGGTGTGTGTGTGTGTGTCCAAGATAATGAACCGCCCAGCCAGACGCTCATCCAGAAGACGCTCAGAGAGGACGAACCTCCACCGGCGCTGAACAATCCTCCACCTTGCTGTGACACCCGAACACATCGTTACTCTCACTTTAATTTGATGTTATCGGCCTTTAAACCAGCTCTCCCTCTCTATCAGACCATCAGACCATCAGACCATCAGACCATCAGTCAGTGTCAAGGTGTCAGCTGCTTTCACATGGAGAAAAACTCCCATTAGCCGACCGACACCCGAAGGCCTCTCTGACCTTTGACCTGTCGGGTACAGCGTGATGTCACTGCCGCCCTGTGGGGAGTTCAGGAGGTCGATCTGAGGACGACTTAAACTGGAAAATCAGAGAAATGTGAAATCTCCCCCCCGCTGGAAAATGTCACACACAACTTGACAAAAAAAAATGACGGCTGGCATGAAAATAAAACTCACTACACTGAATATAATTGATGTTATCAGCTATCCGCCGCCATTTACTGACAAAAGAGTGACATTTTAAAAGCGAGGTAATGATTTATAAAATATTCAGCCATGAGCATCAAGTGACAATTTATGCTGCTTTCAATTCATCTTTCATTCACAGATCAGATCGCTGTCTTTCTCTGCTGCGCTGAAACTCTGGAAATACGAGTTTCATATTTCATCAACATATTCATTTAGAGACATTAGTATACTTAGTTTTATTTGAATGAAATATTGATTTTAAAAATGATACACACAGCAGCTTTAAGAAGTGATTGCATGCCTCTAAGTGAAGTGAAGGTTTTACTTTTATTTTTCTCTCTTATCATGAGATGAGTGATTAATCCACAATAAGAGACTTTGATGAAAACAGAGCAGAAGGGTAAATATATTTTGCCGAAGACGGGAGAATAAACACAGAGTATCACACACTAGATGACAATAGAACATGTTGAATAGAAACAAAGAGGACTGACACTGGGCAGTCAGCCATTTATGAGAATATGAATAGGCTTGTTGAGAGGATACAGTATGACACACACACACACACTTTCACACATGCATAAACACATACACACAAACATACACACAGATACACACATATAGAGAAACATACACACTCACACAAACACATTCATATTTAGATTTTCACCGAAAAATACACACATATACACACACACACACACTTTATAGTTGTAGATTGGCATGCTAATGTACAGTAAGGGAAGAAAGAGAAGCTAATCCACTGTGTGTGTGTGTGTATGTGTGTGCGTGTGTATGTGTGTGCATGTGTGTTTTTCTAGGTGTGTGTCTGCATAAATTAGTCTTTGTGTGTGTGTAGGTGTGTGTGTGCGTGTGTGTGTGTGTGTAGGTGTGTGGACAAAGACAGAGAGAGAGAAAGGGCGAGAGACACAGTGAAACAGACAGACGGAAACGCAATAGAGACAGACAGTGTGTGAGTGTGTGTGTGTGTGTGTGTGTGTGTGTGTGTGTGTGTGTGTGCATTTTGGCCAGCTAATTAAAGTGGACATGGTTGTGTATGAATGGGAGCGCTGAGCCGTGATCCAAACTATTACCTCTGGAAAATGAAGGGGGGGGGGGGGGGGGGTCGCCACTCACACACACACACACACACACACACACACACACACACACACACACACACACACACAGAGTAAAGACTACTGCCTGTCTGTCTTGTTGCTATCAGCTCCATCAAAATCTATTGAGCTGAACAGCAGGTTGTGAAGTTTGACAGTTGCTCCCTGCTGTATTTTAATATTTTAATATTTTAATATTCTGTCCTCAGGCTGCTCAGTTACACAGACATTTACTGACTGACTGACTGACTGGTTTACTGACTGTTTACACTGCTGCAACAACTTCCTATAAACTACATTACATGTCCAGCGTTGAGTCCACATGTAGAGGAAACAAGAAGAAGAAGAAATCCAAGGCCCTCTCCTCTGTATAAAGTTAAAAAACCTTTATTATTGTTGGCTGTTTCATGTTAAAATGTTAAAAAAAACGCTTCAGGCTGCAGAGAACAAACACCTGTGTCGAACATTTTACATGAAACAGTCAAGAACCATAAAGGCCTTTTAAACGTTATACATTATTCTTATTCTTATTTTTTTCCTCGACGTTACATTTCCATTTTGGGGAGGAAAAATGTAATGTGTTACCTGAAGTTCATTTGGTTTCTGAAATTGTAAATCTAGAAGAAAAATCGGAAATCAGAAGGAAGTCTAGAAGATCCAGCCTGTGAAAGTGTTTTTAATTTCATCAACAACTAGAGAATTAAATTCACCTGCAGTCCTTTAAAAAACAACAAAGCCTTATTTAGTGTTAAGTGTTCCTGACCTCATTTGGACTTGGTTGAGTGTTATTGATGTGTCTATTGATCGTACTTGATTGAGAATTAAAGGACTACACCCACTTTTTAGGTCTTTGTCCCACTGGTCTCCTCTCACCCAATATGTGATAAGAGGATTGGCACCACACCCTGTGTCTCTGGTAGAGAACTCTGTCCGGTGAGCATGCTAACACTTTAGCATCTGTAGGCGATTAGCATTCTCCTAAAAGTGAGAAAATAAAATAAGAACTTGTTGCAGCTCTATAACCGGAGCGTTAGTTCATTTTAATGAAACCTGCCAGGCTTGGTTGGTAGTAGAGACATAAAATTCAACAAAAAGATGAATTTTCAACGGCAGAAGATCTTACACATGAAGTGAGTGAAGTTAGCCAGACAGCTAGCTAGCTGGCTAAAGTTTTTGTGCTTGATTCGCAACAGATGATGAAGATTGAGATTTTGATTTCAGAAGTTATGAATCTGCAGGCCAGAGAATAAAAACCAACACCGACTTTGGATTACTGAAAGGTTTATCTTCACACTTTGGATAATGTTAATCGTCTACAATGACTGAACATAGGCTACTGTATGCTAAAGCGTTAGCATGCAGACAGAGCAATCTACCAGAGACACAGATGGTTTTGGTGTCAATCTCCTCGTCACATATGGAGCATCGCGTTAGTCCAGGCAGAACACTGAAGTCCCGCACGCTATCAACTGATTGGCTGTCAGCTGATTGGCTATCAGCTGATTGGCTATCAGCTGTCCAATCCAAACTGCTGACTCTCATCACCAATCACATTCAAACAAGTCCTGAGGCGGTCTTTATCATCTGCCAGCTCTCTCCAGATTCTGTCTGGTTTTATGTTGGTTTCATATTATTATGTCTATTATGCCTTGGGGGGTTTATTCCACTCCCTGCAGAATCTCTCACATGCTGCTTGGATTCATTTGGGAGCTTCCTCGAGAGCCGAGCCTTCACCAGATACAACTGTATAACCATCAGTGCTATAATGGTCCAAACTCCTTTGATGTGTCTCATTCAGAAACAGAATTTAAATTCAGTCGTCTGCTGGAACAAATCTCGTCACTTTCAATCTAAGTCATTTACACAAACACAAGATCTCAAGTCAAGACTTTAGAAACCTTTTCAAGTCATCAGAGTACAAGTCAGAGTCAAGTCCCAAGTCATCAAAGTACAAGTCAAGTCTCAAGTTTTCTCTTCCTGCATCAAGCCAATTCTCGATTAAGACTTTGTTTTCATTTATACACAAATATCTCCGAAACACTTCAGCAGGGGGAACACCTGCCGACACGAGGGACTCTACCGACCTGTGACCCGAGTTTTTGGGTCACAGGTCGGTCTCCCCCCCCCCCCCCCCCAGTAGACGTTTCCAAAATAGAGAAGACTGCCTCCTTTTGTCTCTGACTGAAAGTAGGTATGGAGACAAACTCCCAAAAACTCAGTGTCATCCTCTAATTGACCACATGTGTACATTGCCTTTATTTGGACAAGCAACAATTGACCTCATAAACATTGTCCTCATTTGGACGTGTGTACATTGACCTTATTTGGCGGAGTATCAGCTGACCTCATGTACATTGACCTCATTTTCTTGGTGTCTTGCAGTGACTTCCTGGTCTGAGGTTTCCGGAGGCCGAGGGAAACTGGAGCAGCCGGCTGCAGTGTGATGGAATATTTCTCTCCCTTTCATTTCACTGTCTCTCCTTATTTTACGCTCTTCCTCCTCTCTGTCATTTCCCCTCCTCCTCCTCCTCATTTTCTTGTCTCCGCTTCCATCAAATGCTCTTTTCTTTCATTTGATCTGAGCGGTGCAATTAGGGGCATTTTAGAAATCACTCTCCTTCTTTCTCTCTCTCTCTCGCTCTGTTTTTCCTCCTCTGTCACTTCCCTCTCTGTCAGTTCGTCTCTCGGTCTGAGGCTACAGCTAAGCTTCTATCCAACTGTCAGGCGGATTTTACACAAACTTTTGAAACGCTGCAAAAAAATAAAATGCAAATGAGGCGCGTTACCATCAGCGGGGTTTAAGTGGATGAGTCGGCTTCCTGGATGTCAGAGAAACATTCGGCAGGAAAATGCAAAGAGTCTTTCAACAATCGAGTAGGATTCAGATCCTTACCAATCATGATTCCTAAATATTTTATTTTGTTCTGGTTCCATTTTAATTTAAATTCGTCTTTAAGGTTGCCTATCAGTTGTTTTCCTATGGTTATAGATTCACATTTGCTTTCATTTAAATTACATTGTCTTGTTGTCGTATTGCTTCTGCAAGAGGTTCCATGCAGATAGCAAAGATCAGAGGGGAAAGCGGATCCCCTTGTCTGGTCCCTTTATGTATTTGAAATGGCCTCGATAGGGGGCCATTGACCTTCACTTGAGTTACAGGATTTTTGTACATTAATTGTATCCATGAAATGAACTTGGGGTGGAATCCAAAAGCTTTTGCTTTAGGATTAGGATTGTGCCGAGTCGGCCATATTTCATGCTTTTGAAATGCACTTGGTGAAACTCTAATAGACCAAGTAAAGGCCATACAACCAGCTACGACATTTCTACAAATCATGGCAGACAGATATTTTATGCAAAACATTCCTGAATGTCCAAAACAAATTTTATTTCTGTTGTACAATAAAACTGAAACATTCATTGGACCGATTATACCAAACTTACATCTTTATTTATTCAATAAATGTGTTTCCAATGCAATTTTTCGCATAATTTCTTGGGTTTCCTGCTTCAAGTGAGCATAAAATTGTACAATATTGGGAAAATTGTAATGAATTTTGACATTTGTACAATAAAAGTGACACATTCGTCAGGCCGATTATACCAAACGTATGTCTTCATTTATTAAATGTGTTTCCAACGCAATTTCTCGCATCATTTCTCAGTTTTCCTGCTTCAAGTGAGCGTAACATTTTACAATATTTGGAACATTTTCAAAAATCTTGACATTTCCAGTCATCTTTTCTAATTTGTTACATCATAAATCACAAAGGAATATTCGGATGTAAAGCCAGATTCTCTCTCTCTCTCTTCTGTTTTATTTTATTTCATACAGAGTGACTCTGTGTAGCTCAATAAGGGGTTCGACTCCTGCTGGATAGAGTCGTCCAATAAATAAATGTCATATACAAAATGTCACACACTTCAACACAAGCAGCTGAGAAACACTTCTTTGCTTCGTTTACTCTCCATTGTGTTATGTCATTTAATTTTAATGTTGTTTTCCCCACGCGTGGATGGGGCAAATAACACATTTTGAAGGTCAACACCCCCCCGACACACACACACACACACACACACACACACACACACACACACACAGCCTCACTGTAAATATTTCTGAGTTTTAAAAATAGATTGTTCCCAAGCCAGAACAGACAATTCAGGCATTACAACTATGCTGCTCTCCCTCTCTCTCTATCTTGCTCTGTCTCTCTCTCTCTCGCTCTCTCCTCTCTCTCTCTCTCTCTCTCTGTTTCTCTGTCTCTCTCTCCTAATCTCTCTCTCTCACTTCCAGCTTGACAGACATGAAACAGATGTCGGACTGCACAGGCAAAGAAGGAGGGAAAGAGAAAACAGAGACAGAGGGAGAGAGAGAGAGAGAGAATAACTCTGCTCCCCCTCCTCCTCCATTTCAGACTTTACTGTAGTTTACTGCTGCTGTTGTTTAGCTTTACTGTTGTTTACTACAGCCCAACTGTGACATCTGCCTTCCTGTTTACACTGTAAACCACTTCCTGTCACCCATGATAGAGCCTCAACAAACTTAAAGGCAAAATCCACCACAAAACATGTATGTGCACTGATTTGGGAGGACGCGTTTCAGACAGTTCGCATGTGTTAGTAGTGTTCCATAAAAACTTTACATATCTTAATATATATCTTAATCATAAGTAATCGTATTGTTTTTCCCATTAAGTGTAACAAATCTGTACTTCAATATCGATCATCTTCAATCATTCCATACAAATTCAGAAAACAGAATTTAAATTCAGTCGTCTGCTGGAACAAATCTCATCACTTTCAATCTGAGTCATTTACACAAACACAAGATCTCAAGTCAAGACTTTAGAAACCTTTTCAAGTCATCAGAGTACAAGTCAGAGTCAAGTCCAGAGTCAGCAGAACCCAAGTCAAGTCGAGTCTCAAGTCTTCTCTTCATGCATCAAGTTAAGACTCAAGCTATTAAAACTGTGACTCGAGTCCAAGTCACGTGACTCGAGTCCCCACCTCTGGTATTCAGTGTCATTACCTACTGACTCCTATAGATTGGTGTTCATCATCTGCTGAGTGAGCAGGTTGGAAACTGAAAATCTCTGAAGAATTAATTCTTCAGAATGAATCATGACCTGGAGTTCATCGCTGAATTGTTAAAAAGACAATCACATCCTCTGAAATGTTTCAAGTTGA